>NC_085136.1:163755891-163805891 GCF_035046485.1 Aedes albopictus
TGGCACCCATAGCAGTGCACCAGACATTACATCAGAAACATCAACAGATAGGCTTCTGATCTACTATCAGAATGTTCGTGGACTGCGAACTAAAATCGACGAGTTTTTCGTAGCTATTGCCGAAACCGACTATGATGTGTTGGTGCTCATTGAGACCTGGCTCGATGATCGGATTTATTCTGCACAACTGTTTGGTGACCGCTTTACGGTTTTCCGGAACGATCGGAATCCGTTGAATAGCACCAAAAAACGTGGTGGCGGCGTTCTGATAGCAGTTTCGACGCGTTTTCGCTGCAGCTTGGACACTACATTGGTGAGCACGGCAGTGGAGCAGTTGTGGGTGAAAATCAAGCTGCTCAATCGCGTTATTAGTATCGGCGCTTCATATATTCCTCCGGACCGTAAATCTGATGTGGCATATATCAACAACCACATCAATTCGATTGGTAGTGTTACGTCAAGACTGGACAGCAACGACCTGGTTCTTCAGTATGGCGATTATAATCAATCCGGTTTGTGTTGGAATATTTTGGGTAGTGATGTACCTGCTATCGACGTCCTCCGATCTCAAATGCCAGAGTCATGCTGTATCCTCTTGGATGGCTTTGACTTGCACGGGCTAGTGCAGATTAATAAGATCCTTAATCCAAATTCCAAATTGCTAGACTTGGTTTTGGTTAACGAAGTGGCTCTATCCAGTTGCTCAGTTTCGGAATCACCAGAGCCTCTGATTAGACTCGACTCAGCTCATCCCGCGTTAGAAACATCAGTCAGGATCCCTGTACCCGTCATTTTCGAGGACTTGGAAGATCTACAGGCATTAGATTTTAGAAAAGCTGATTTTGGTTCTATGGCGCAATCACTAGCACAAGTTGACTGGCAATTTCTTGACACATGTTCTAATGTCAACGAAGCGGTTTGCCTTTTTACTCAGACATTGAGTCAAACAATAGCTGTCCATGTGCCTCTGCAAAAACCGATTCCCAAGCCAGTGTGGGGTAATGCTCGACTTCAGTACCTGAAGCGTTTAAGATCTAAAGCACTTCGTAACTATAGCCGGGTTAAGAATGTGTTCACCAAGCGCGCATTCTCAATTGCTAGCAACGATTATCGCAAATACAACCGACACCTCTACAAATGCTATACTATACGCATGCAGAATAAACTCCGCCGAAATCCTAAATCATTCTGGTCTTTTGTCAAGACAAAGAGAAATGAGGATGGCCTGCCTGCTGAAATCTATCTCGGAGAAAAACGCGCAAGCTCTGCTAGTGAGAAAAGCAATCTTTTTGCGGAACGCTTCAAGCAGGTTTTCAATGATGCACGTGCTACGACAGCGCAAGTGAATAATGCACTCAGCGATACGCCAAGAAACGTAATTGATTTCAACAACTTCACAGTCACCTCGGAGAACGTGAGGTTGGCTATCAGTAAGCTCAAGCATTCAAACGTAGGAGGCCCGGACGGTGTTCCACCCTGCATCCTAAAAAACTGCTCGGCCGAGCTAATCGTTCCGTTGACGAAACTGTTCAACCTCTCTCTGCTACAAAGTGAGTTTCCTGAGCTGTGGAAATCTTCTTTCATGTTCCCAGTATACAAAAAAGGCGATAAACAGAATGCGGAGAACTACCGAGGAATCACATCGCTCTGTGCGTGCTCGAAGGTTTTCGAAATAATTATCAACGACGCTTTGTTTTCTTGCTGCAAAACTTATATTTCTCCGGATCAGCATGGATTTCATCCAAGAAGATCAATAGTAACTAATCTTGCTCCTTTCATATCGTCATGCGTAAGGAATATTGAGCAGGGTGCACAGTTAGACGTCGTGTACACTGATCTTAAAGCTGCTTTTGATCGAGTTGATCACTCAATCCTATTAGCCAAATTGGAAAAGATCGGTGTGTCTGCTGACTTGGTTCAGTGGTTTAACTCCTATTTAAAAGACCGCAAACTTTGTGTAAAACTTGGCTCAGCCCTCTCAGTCAACTTCACCAACATTTCCGGGGTACCGCAAGGAAGTAACTTGGGACCATTGTTGTTTACTATTTTCCTGAACGACGCTGGACTAGTTCTTCCTCCAGGATGCAGGGTCTTTTATGCAGATGACGTCAAGATTTTTGTGGTAGTTCGCAGTCTTATCGACTGCTTGCGCCTACAACAGCTGATCAACGAGTTCAGTGATTGGTGTAGCCGAAATTTCCTAACACTCAGTGTGCAAAAATGCAACGTTATTAGTTTTCATCGAAAGCTGAAGCCAATTCTGTTTGATTATATGATCAATGATCAACAGCTGCAGCGAGTTGAAACTGTTCGGGATCTTGGTATCATGCTGGATGCAGCGCTAACGTTCAAGCCACATTATGCAGATATCGCGGCCAAGGCCAGCAAACAACTTGGTTTTATCTTCAAGGTAGCTGATGAGTTTCGCGATCCCACCTGCCTCAAATCATTGTATTGTGCTCTTGTGAGGTCAATTTTGGAATTTGGCTTAGTTATTTGGTGCCCGTATCAAAGAGTGTGGATAATGCGGTTGGAGACTATCCAAAGAAAATTCGTTCGATATGCTCTACGCCATTTACCGTGGAATGATCTAGACAACCTTCCACCGTACGAACATCGATGCCAACTTCTGGGAATTGATACGCTTGAACGTAGGAGATCAATTGCTCAAGCAGTGTTTGCCGCAAAAGTGCTGACCGGGGAAATCGATTCACCGGAAATTTTGGCTAATCTTACAATCTACGCCCCAGAAAGACCTCTGCGGATCAGGAATTTCCTATATCTCCCTCTCCGATCAACTGGATATGGACAGCATGACCCTTTGCGATCCGTCGCAGCACAATTCAACGAATTCCATTACGCCTTCGACTTCAATATTACTACGGATACTTTCAAACAGCGGATTTCTAGGAGTTTTCGTGAAGAAGATAGACGGCTGCATTAGTTATGTTATTTTTATGAATATTCTTTTATGTGCATTATGTTAGGTTGTCTATTGTTTCATTGACCATTGTTGTAAGTGTTAGTAAAATTACTTTTAATATTATTTACTTCATTAAGACATTTTGTCAGATGATTTTAACCAAACTAAATAAATAAATAAATAAATAAATAGGTGCTCCTGCCCAAATGGTCCCAGACCCTACATTATGTTACCGTTCGCTTGTAGTGACGTGCTAAACGAGTCAGTGTGATGCATTAGGGTTGTGTGTGTGTTTCTTTTTTTTTAACAAACGTAGCTGAACAGTTCTTGCTGAATCCTAACCGACCTCAATGGTGCTGTTGGCCGGAGTTGCACTATGATTGAAGTTAATTTAACTGCGTTTTGGAAGAATTGTACGATTGATTTTCAAGTTAACTGCTAGGTTTGCATTCAGCAAGGTTTGTCCAGTTACATTTTAACAGGTAAAGCCTTTATTACAAATGGCATATTAGTTTTTATTTTAGTTCGCTTTGCTCATTTCGGCTGAACATTTAGGCAAAGTACAACGATAAGTCAAAATTCTGTTATCATACTATTTTCCTTCAACGCATTCGCAACTCTACCATCATCCTTTAGGTATGTTTTGATCATTGATTACATTTTGCTATCTTAGTACATTTTTCTTCTAAAACATCAATATGGCTACTTGCTTACGGATTATACTGTATTAAAATGGGGATGAGTACTGTGTTCATGGTTGCATTGATAAAAAAAAACTTTTTTTCTGTTCACGTGTTACGTTAGGGCTGTTTCTCTGATTTCTGGTTTATTGTCCGTGTTGGGTTGCATTTGAATATCACTATTTCCGGTGTGTGTGTGTTTCGGTGTTTGCAAACGTGTGAAATTTAAATTGTGGACAACTTTGCCGGTTAATGGCCGAATAATGTTATGTCTTATCTCCCTGTTTTGTTCTGGTTCCAGCTATTCACTATGCTTGTAATGTGGACGTGTGTATGTATTAGTTTGAATACCAACGCTTTAAATCACTTCAGTTATTCGTACGGCAAGACAGTTTATCTATGATTACTTAACAAGATTTCGAGAAAACGATGGATTGGTAATAAATAATCTCTAAACTACTTGTTGAAAAATACCTTTGTTAAATAATTCCTGGATACAAGTTGTTGAATATGCAGTTCTACGTAACCCAACATAAAAGATCTTAGCAAGACAAAGAAAAAAAAATATGGAAAAACCCTTACAGTAGCATTAAAATATTTATGCCTTGTTATATCGCTGGTAATTTCCGAATCAATGACATAACATTTGAGCTAGGAAAGAGGACAGTCGTTCCGATCATAAAATGCAATCGCAAAACGCTAGTAAATACAGAAAATGTCGAAAGATGCTATTACAACAACATTGAAACGTTTGAACACTTCAATAGTTACAAACGTACCAATTATAGTTGAAATAAAATAAGCAATATTAATAATAATAAGCATTAATTGAAACATTAGAAAATGAACAAGTGTTGGTTATCACAAGGAAAAACTCAAATTCATACTAAGTGAAGGTGGACACTGAAATAAACGCTATCCCCAAAGGGTTCGTATGTTGTATAAAGAAGAAATGAGTTCCAGATTTATCTAATTACCTCGTTCTTTCTGAAATGCTTGAAACGCATGTGATATTCGTCTGGCTAACATGCCTATTCATGTGAACTCACATGCCTCCCAATTTGGGATGTCCACAGTGACTCTTTTACACAAACTTGTATACGTTTTCAAGAAAGCACTCGCCCAAACGTAATTTTTGCATGGGTGATTTCTTGAATATTGAGGATGCTTTCGATGACGTGCATGTCAATGTCATATTGAAAGTTGCATGAAGTCACAAGCTATCTCCAATCAGCTATTGGCTCTCTTTACGCTCATGCGTTTTAAACCCGTTGTGGTATGGGCTATGAGCTCTCGTTGCGCTTATGCGTTCATTCCCTCTTCCAGGGTACCCCTTCCTATTTAATCACCTTTTGCTTTTCCTAATTCCCATCCCTTGTCCCATTCTCCCTCAGGTAAATGATGAAATAGGCTTATATGTATGGCGATGGCACAAATGTCCCAAATGGAGGATAACGTGCCTCTGGAGCCGGCCTTCTGATACCTGATGTTGTTGTCACTCTAAGACACACTTATTATACTATTTCCGAACCAGACGATAAACGACCGTGTTCTGAATTTTTCTGTCACCGCGAAACATTGAGGCACTTGAACTCAATCTATATTTCTTGCATATGCACCAATTTACGGGCCGTCAGCGTTAGCGCCTTACTCTCACTCTCCTAAGTTTCTCTCTCTCTCTACGGGATTCCCTTTATTAAACCGGTATTGATCTAGTTTAGTGCATCTCCAAGCACCTCCCACCAAAATAACTAGCATGTAGAATATACTTATACAAATATGTAATGTACATATGTAATATACTTGTGTAGAATTAAGCAAAATGTAACTCAAAATGCATTAATAAAATTATTCGAAATTCAACCGTAAACGCGAGTGGTGCTTAGAAAGGACATCACATGACGACCGTGACAGTACAAGAACATGGCTAGTTCAAAACTGTAATATGCAGGGTTCGTAATTTTCATTTCAGTGATACAAAATACGCTATTCTCACGCCAGCGGGAGATTTCATTTTCACTTGTTTGCAAGAGGAACACTTTTCGCTCCCACTACTTTTCGTGAGGTAGAATTCGATTTTTGTGAGAATGAGTGAGCATTCCGAACGCTGGTAATATAGAGAAGTGATACGTGAAGCAAATAAGAATGCCAGAAGATGATGCCGCTAGCATTTCAGCATTGTGTGGGACTGAAAATTAAAAGAATGAGTGTAAAAACTTCAGAACAATAGAGCTTGCTTACGTTTATTCGCATCTCTCTTTCAGGCATGCAGGCGGGATAGGATTTGTTTTCATCGAGAAACCTTTCCTGATGACAACAAATCCTATTCCGCCTGCATGTTTGAAAGAGAAAGGTGAATAAACGTCAGCAAGCTCTATGGGAAACTCTAAAACGTAAGGAGTGCAAGTGACTGGAGACCCACGAGTGCAGGTACTCAACCAATTAGAACTACATGAAAATCTGCATCTGCAGTACGATATGAAAATAACATTGTGTTGTGCCTAGTCAGTAGCTATCCAATTAGCAATCACGATATACCAAATCTACAAAAAAACATTCACGTACACAAGCGCTCAAAGTAGCGCGATCAATCGCAGACTTGGATAAAGTTGAATGATCCAAAAACGATTTCAGTGGGCATCGAGTTCCATCCTAAACAGAAAAAACCAATGACCAGTTCTAGAGTTACAAAAACTGACCAGCTGATCCACCGTTATCGTTATTATTAAACGGTCTGGTAATATGTACAACCGACAGTGAATGACACCGGAACCAGCGGAGTGAATGAAGAATAAGCACATATTAGTGCAGAGAAAATCAAATGAATAAAAAGTTTCAACTACAGGCGAGACCACTGCCGACAGGAGTCGGACCAAGACGACTTTATCAGGACTTTGTTACTTTGAACAGTCAGATTAATATTTTGAGAAATTCCAATAATATGTTGATAACATAAAATAACGAACAAGTAAAAATCAATGATTTTATTGAAAACGACTGAACAAAAAAAGCACTCACATAGGCAACAGAAAACAACGGAATCATTAGACAGACTAGACTAAACTTAGACAAGGCAATTGATTGGCAATATATGCTGCCTGTCCAGAATAACTTTAACTTGACACCGTTCGCTATCAACTAGATACCATATTCGAGTCTATTCAATTCTCTAAACTGGGCAAGATATAGAAAGCTTTATCCGCGAATAGTGGACGGCGAAGATAGTACAGTGCGTAGTGCAAAACAAAAAAAAAAACAAAATGCCGCGAAATGAATAAGAAGTGTTGGAGTTGATGGAAGCCACTAAAAATCAACTGTGTGCATTGGAAAATAGCTTGAAAAGTTTAAGAGCCTTGAGAAGGCCTCAGAGAAGGCTTGAAGTCCCAAGACAACCTTAATAATGTTTGAACCAAGTGTAATCCTTCCACAGTATAATTCAGTGAATGTGAAAAAGAAAAAGCAGCGTATATCAAAAATACTATCAGAGCACAGCCAAAGCATGGACACATAGTGAAGAAAACGGTTCCGATGAAGCAGGACCCCCTACTCATCACTTCTTCTCTTCGTACACGAACGCATTGACACCCAAAATTCTACAGCAACAGTAATTGCCGCGACAACAGTAGATGGCTTGTGGCGCTAGAATATGAGCATCTTCAAGCAAAACGAGAACGTTGTTGCGTCTCTTTCCTTATCCGTGATAGCCGAAAGAAGAGGAAACAAATTTCCAGCTTCATTTCGTTTTCGACTTTCAGTGCTATAGGATACCGGAGAAAGAAACATGGTAAGTGTAATTCAGCTAAAAAAAATTGTTAACTTTTCTTTTTTTTTATCTGATTTGTTTTCCCTTTTCTTTTCTAGGGATGTCACATCGTCTTTATTTGGGACATGCAACTTACAGAATGCTCAGAAGTTAACCAGGTCCTTCGATGGGACCCAGGCGTGCTCCGTGTGGTGGACTACCACCAGGATGGCGAAATATACTATTATGATTACAACCGGGCTGAGCATCCGGAGTAGGATCATCTATAGAAATAGAAATTTATCTTAAATAAATTTCTAATTATCTTTTGATAAATAGGTGTTCGATCCTTTTTAGGAACGGTAAATTTTTATGGAAAATTCATTCCTAATATGGCAGATAAGCGGAAACAGTTAAACAATCTGCTTAAGAAAAATGTAAAATTTAGATGGACAGAATAATGTGATGTAGCATTCAATCAGTTAAAAGAATGTTTAATATCGTCCAAATTATCAGGATACATTTGTTATTACCACAGATGCGAGAGACTATGCTATTGGAGCAGTTCTCTCAAATGAGAAAACAACTGATCATCCAATTGCTTATGCAAGTAGAGCATTAATTGGAGCCGAGCTTCGGTAAAGTAGTGTGGTTGCAATAATCATAATGGATTTTCATTTTCCAAGGGAATAAACATGTGGTAAAAACAAACAAGAATAGATTCGCATCTTGTTTTTTTCTCATCATTGATTAGGGATCAATTAGATTATACCTTCAGTTCATTGCAAATATATGGGTTTAAAAAACGAGAACAAATCGAGAAAACAATCGCATAAGAAAATATAAATAATTAGGCTACAACACTAATGAAATTTTTAAGTTTGTGTAATATATAGGTAGAAATACAACTGATTGAACTAAATGAAGATCGGAAAAAATAGAATAAAAGGTTGTTTAAAACGAAGATAATCATGTGAAATGCCCTTACATTCAACATGGAAATCATGAAAAAAAGAGTAATAACATAAAATAAAACGTTTTAGATATACGAAAACGAGTAAAACATATATTCTTTAAGAATGAGTACGCCTGTCGATCGTATTGCTGCTTTTAGCGCGCTATCAAATTGCAGATTTTATTTTTAACAAAAACGATAAAGCGAAGTAATTAATAACATAATAGCAAGTTTCCTCATATAGTAATGACAGAGACACTAACTGAATCTTCAAGAAAGACATGGATAAAATAATGAACATTGATGCATGTTTATACCATGAGAAATTTTTTATTACCCCTATTACAAAAAAAAATCGTAACGAAATTCCAACAGGTCGATAATGAGCTGAATTCTTTTAACTTAAAGGCGACAAGTCAAAAAAATAAATAAATAAAATAATAATAAAAAAACAACGAATAAAGGGACAAATACATAAAACCAGAGGCTGATACAGAACCATTAATACAATTTATACAAATTCATATGAACATTATTCGGACCAAGGTGCACCATATCCATTGGATAGAGAAAAATGAAGATGAAAAATGAAAATGGCGCGGTCTGGTAAACCAAGCTACCACCAGGAATGCAGCATTCCTGATTCGTCAAGGTACTGTATCCATTGATACACATAGTTCTTGAATGAATAATAAATAGGCCATGAAATAATAATCAATACCTTGGGTCCAGGAAAAAAAATATATGGTCTGGTCTGGTAAACCAAGCTACCACCAGGAATAGAGGCATTCCTAATTCGTCAAGGTACTGTATACGGCGATACCAAAAGTTCTTGAATGAATAACATGACCATGAAATAAGAAACAATAAAAAAAAGAAAACGTTATGGAAAATATAGGAAATGTAAAATGGTTCGGTTTGGTATACCCAGCTACCACCAGGAAAAACAAGCTTCCTGATTTCATCAAAGTACGGTACTGTAACGGTACGATAAAGTTCTTGAATGGAAAAAAAACAGCCAAATATTGCTCCCAAAGATAAGAAGAAGACTGTCGAAATCGAGTCATTCATCAACAGGCCAACTTCATTCCGTAATAACCAGCTTTGAGGACAAAGACTCTTAAGAGACTCTAGCTTTTCAATGCGAATCACCGACCTCTGGCCGGTAGATAGCCGCATACTGAGCCCTAGAGTCTCAATTGTCACGCCTCCAAGTCAAGTCGTCGTCAGGAGTAGACGCATTTGCAGTGTAAAAGCTTGTGCCATTAACGACTACCGCTTCCTATGAAAGTGCAAATTCTGTTTTACATGTTACCACGCGGCGTGTATCGGCGTGCAGTGACACCAGGAGAACTTCATCTCGTCGTATATGCTTCCACTGTGCGTCGACTGTGAGCACAACTTGCAAAATTGGAATTGACACCCGCAAGGCGCTACATCAACAGCAGTAGTTCATTGAAACAATTAGTGCGCAAACCTATGCAAATCTCCGGGTAGCTGCTGATTTGAAAAGATTAAATGCGGTTGGCGAACTTTTCGATAATATTGAGTTGCAGCTCAAAGAAATGAACTAAAAGTAACTAACAACTCGTCGATACGGCAGCGAATCACGGAATCCGCATGTCATTCATCCCACCAAGAAGCCCCAATTTTTGCAGACTGTGGGAATCAAGCATCAAGGTAGGGTGCGCACAACTATCGCACAAACGATACTGTTAGCTCGAGTAGCCCGTGAATGAAGTGCAGTGTTGCTAAATGGGAAATTCAGACTCCAAATATCAGGACAGTGAGGTCAAGCAACTGGGTGACCAACAAGTGACATTGATAGAAAACCAGCAAATACACACCGAATATAATACCCAGAACGATTTTAAGCTGTGGATTATTTTAACCGTGACTATCACATTGCTAGTCATGAAAGTGTTAAAAGTAATGTGCAAATACTGTAAAAAGCAAGCTCTGAAAGCTGCTAAAAGTGTAAAGCAAGTGGAGAAGGTTTAAGAAAAAAAACTCGTCGTGAAGATCTTTCGCGTACACTAGAAGAAGTAAAACGAAGAGTCGCAGAAAAATTGAACAAACTGTCAAAACAGCGAAACAATGAAAAAGTGCAACACACAACGAATAAAATAGAACATACAATAAAATTATCAAAAAGTGTATGAATAAATCGGCCGAGATTTTTAAAATCCAAAAACCGTTGAGTGCATCGGGAGAAATGATTATCGAGAGGGTGCACTCTCACGTGGCTGCCTAGTGCTATAACCATAAAATTTACATCGTGACGGTGCAGGAGATCGCTGCCTTACTACGAAAGCAGTAGTGTAAATCGACGACCCGCGCGCCGCAGTTATCAACCTCTAGATACTGTCCTAAAGCTGCAGGTAGGATTTAGTAATCAAGACAAGAAGAAGAAAAAGTGCCTCGAGATAGTTATACTTAGGAGTTCAGTAAAAAACAGAAAATATTAATGTGATGTAAGAAAAGGTGAATCGTTGAATTATAAGATAAGTGTTAGTTTTTGATAGTTCAATACAGTTTGTTTTATAAATATTAAGATATCACAATCCTCATGCGTGTTATTTTGGTTGAGCCCCTGATGGACAGGGCGCTTCATATGATGACAGCGAAAAACTGTTCGACAATTGAAACATCGGGACGCTAAATTGCTGACTGGAAGAAGAAATCAGTGTCGGGACCAGTGCAAACAATGAAAATTGGACAGTTTTAAACAATTGAGAAGAAGAAAGTCCCTCAACTTTTCAAAGACTGATTGTACTAGACATACTCCCGCATTACCTTAATTATTTGTCAAACCATTCAAAGGCAAGCTAACGCGTACCCATCAGCGTATCTACAATAACACCCCATTAGTCACCGTAAAGCGCAAGCCAAAAGGCGCAAGTTAACCAAAATACTATCGGATGGGCGCGCGGAAGTTTAAGCCATAAATATTGTTTATAAACATCAACCCCAGGTGTTTTACCCTTTAGGCCAGAAGAATAATCAAATGTAAAATGATATAAAAGAAGGATTTCAATAAACTCGGCAGTCTTCTTTGGACTATCAAACTATTTGTTTCAATGTCTGCTGGCATACCGAAACCCTCCAATAGCGCTCTGATCTTCAGACACCGCTAGTCATTGGAATAGTTGCAAGTCAAAAGTAATTCAATCTGAAGGAACCAAAGTTCCTTTAGTACACCAATTGTCTCCGGACAGACATTTGGTGTGATCGGTTCGATGCGAGATCTTAGTTAAGACTTCGAACACAGTTTTATTTGGAATTGAAGATGTTGTAGCATCTCTGCATCTTCATCCATTTACCCCGGTATCAATCTATCGACACTATTCGTCTGGTAGACATCTTTCAAGTCATTCGATATTTTACAATCTACATTCTTCGTCTGGTAAATTTCTTCTCACGCAACATTGTTGCATGAATCGTTCTGAGCAAGCACTCTTTGCTTGCCAAAGCAAACAGGAACCATAAGAAACCTTCCGCCTAGTAAAACAATAAATTACAGGCCACACTTGACATTCTTCTGCTTCGACCAACATTTGGTAAAAGTAGAATAATGCTCAGTCTCTCTTCGCTTTGGTTCAATTTACAAACATCACCGCTACGTTTATGCCGTCTGCACAGCGTGCGTAACAGACGACACAACGTTTAATATTTATGACCTACATGATGCCCGAAGCGGCTAGTTATTGAAAACAGCCTGGCTTCATGTTTTCCAAACCTTCTTTTTCGTGTGAAAGCAAACTCCAAACTTCTATGTATAGGTTAAGGAACGAAACATGTAAATTCATAAAAACCACTTTTTACCAAATAAACGAGACAGATTGATTTCAACCATCATCACGACTAGTGTCATTGTTTTTGGAAGAACAATTCAAGAGCATAACGTGAATCTGATTAAAGTATTGAAAGCTCTTCGTAAACATAATTTAAAAATTGAACCAACAAAATGCCAAATTTTGAAAATCTAATTGAAATTTTTAGTTGATAAAAATGGCATTCGTCCACATGATGGTAATATTAAAGCTATAAGAGAAATGATAATATCAAAGACTGAAAAAGGAATGCGATCATTCCTAGAAACAGTAAACTTTTATGGTAAGTTTATACCAGGAATAACAGAAAAACGAAAACCTCTGAATAATCTATTGAAAAAAAAGGGAAGATTTAACTGGACCTCAGAGTGCCAAAAGGCATTTGAAGAATTGAAAAACTTTTTAACGTCTGACTCTTTGCTAGTGAGACCAAATTACAAGGACACATTTGTTTTAACAACAGATGCCAGTGAATATGCTATTAGAGCAGTTCTATCAAATGAAAAATCAATTGACAGACCCATAGCTTACGCTAGTAGGGGACTTATTGGAGCAGAAAGAAAATATCATACAATTGAGAAAGAACTACTAGCAATCGTATGGGCAGTACATTATTTCCGTCATTATATCAACAATCAGAGATTTATTGTTTACACAGATCATAGACCATTGATCCTAATATGGCATCTAAAAGAAACTTCATCAGTTCTCACACGTTTACGTTTGAAATTGCAAGGATTGGAATGCGGTATTCGATACAAACAAGAAAAGGATAACGTTGTAGCGGATTTTCTTTCTAGGCTAAATCCAGACAATGAATCAGAAGAGCAGAGTCATCCAGCCGAAGAAGTTAAAACCGCAAGGGCGAACAGCAAAAGAAAACAGCTGAGCTAGAAAAATTATCCAACCAAAAGCTCCGCGACCGCGATCAACAAACAGCTGATGAAAAACAACACCGTTTCTGGTGACACTAACTGGAGCACGATCGCTGACCGTGACCATGAAAACGAGAGAATCAAAACACAAACGCAAAACATGGGCCGTATGAATGGTAGCGTAAATAATAATTGCACGGGTTCTGACCTACTAGGCATAAACAAGGTGTCAAATATACCTCCAGCAAGTACGAGTGCGATATCGGACGAGGCTGAAATTGAGGAATCCATTATGGCCGACGTTTTCGACTTATCCAATGAAACGCACACCAATGACACATTTGCGGCAAGCGCATTAAATGTTCATCAAATTTTGATGAGTTTTTAGAAATGTCCAAGAATAACACAATCGATATAAATCGATTGATGATTTCTAGGAATTTGAAAAATGCTGATGCTGACTGTAACATTGTAATTTTATATAGCAGATCAGCATTTAGTGAAATTTCAAAAATCATAAATTTACCCCATGGACTGAAAGATTTTTGCGAAGATGCATTTTTTTCAATTCCAGACAGTAAATTATTCGGAATTATTGTAGACGGTAAAAGTAATGCTATGATTAACACCAAAAGATTAATTCACAAACTTTGTAATTGCTTGAATCAAAATGAAGCGTTTAAAAATATTCATATGATTTCATTCAGAAAAATTAAACAAATTGAGGTACTTGAATGATCCAATTTTTAGCTTTGAAAAATCATACAACGTTAAACCTTTATAACTCAGATTCCAAACGCACTAAAGTACGTAATGACGATATCGAAACAAGTCTGCGATAGTTTGTTAAAGGACGAACAGACATTCATAAATATTAAGATATCACACTCCTCATGTCTTATAGCACTTTAGTAGAAAGACTATCAAAGGGCGAGTTGTGGTGATGTGTTCTACATGACCTACAAAGTATTCCATTTCCATACATGTCTTTCATTTCAACCTAAACTTTCTTTCCTACATTCCAACCAAAAGTAAAGCATAACACCAAACCAACCAGAAGCAACCTCAAAGCGCTGAGTAGCAAGCATTCAAACTTCCTCATTCACGCCACACCAGAACCAGATCATTAGTAGAATAAAACATAGGCAACACCATTCAAAAAGTCGAATTCATTCAAAGTGAATAAATTTGTAATTAGTTAAAGTGAAACTATCAATATCAAGTGAAATGATTAAAAGAACTAAATGGCAGAACAAAACGTAGCATACACCGAGACAGAACAACATGGCATCACGAACTTTGCCAGTGTAGGCAGATTATCTGGTTTTGTCAAAGGGTTGAACACCTCACGCTATGTCTGAACTAGCAGATTATAAAAATTGAATGTACATCGGGTTTCTTTCCACAGAATATCAGAACTCATGCTGTTTTATCATATGCAGAAAGTTTTAAAATATTTCATCGGGGAAATTTTGATTTTTTTTATCTTTTTAGCTGTTTTTCATACAAATTTGCATGAATTTCTCATTTTCGGTCAATTTCTCTCCCATACAAAATGTATGGAAAAATTTTCACCGATAGAATATTTTGAAACCTTCTGCAAATGAAAATATAGCTTGAATACTGATGTTTGATGGAAAGAAACCCAATGTACATTCAATTTTTATAATCTGCTGGTTCAGACACAGCGTGCACCTGCTTTGATGGAAAACCAACCGACTTAGTCAGTTGGATCAGGGGGGTGTAAAGGCAAGTTCGATCCAAAGGGAGAGAAAATGGAAGTACTCATCCACGCCATAGTATTCAGTAGTTTATGTAATATTTTTTTAATATTTTTTTAGAAAAAGTCCTTAAATAAGTAGGGAAACAAAAATATCTTAAAATATAAACCCAATCAATGATTTCCTGTGCTTAACAAATTTCTTATAATAACTGTGATGGTACAACATTTATTAATTATAAATCTTTTTAATAGGACCATTAAAGTCCATCCTTTTGAATCACTCTAATGAAATCAAACAACCCAACAGCACGCAAGCCAGCACCAAACCAACTACGCAGAAAGATGTAAACAAATTTCATTCAAATAAAACAAATGCTTCCACACGGGGACCTACGGCCAGGTAGCAGCGATACGACCGGTGAAACAGAATGCACTTTGCTTACGAGTCGTTTTGATTCACCGGCCGTCCGCGCTGACTGTGATTGTTGGACCCTCAATTCAATTATACATGGACACTTTAGCTTGGAGACTTTTAGCAATAACAACTTTTGCGTTTAGATACAATAAGATCAATAAAGAATGAAACATTCGTTTGGGTTCTAGAACAAGTACAAGAATTATTATCAAATCTCCAGCAAGAGCTGAAAACCCTAAGAAAAACCCCTAACAGGAAGTATTTAAAACGACCCTGTTCGATAAACTTAGGAAAGCAAAAGAATGATACGAAAATATTTTATATATCTTAGAAGACTATGATCAATACCATCAAAAAGCATTATTGAGAGATGCTCGTTCTTTATTTAGTGAAATAAAAATATTCATTGATATCAGATTAGATTATGGTAAGCATTTGATTAAATTTAAAGCACTTGCGAATATAATAGTTGCATTTTTTAAACTCCGAAAAAAAAACATACAAACAAACATGTTCGATTATAAAATGGCTGCTTCTTTGGTACAACCATACGATAGTTCAGTTGCTGGATTAGGTGCATTTATAGATGCATCCAATCTTTTTTGGAAACTATTCAAGCTAGTGAGGAACAAATAAAGCATTGTCCAGTTAGAATCCGGACGCAAAGGATAATTTATTGTGACGCTCTAAATGATCATAATCATATTTTTTTCACTGCAGTCTGATCATAAACAAGTCCTCTAATGACGGAGAAAATTTCATCGATTTTCTTGCTACGAGTGAAAAGTTATTTCAGATTGAAGACAAACGAAGGAAAAAAATCTTGCACAAACACGCTGAAAATTTAGGGTGGTTAGGTACGACAGTCGCTAAAAATGTTAATATCTCCAAATCCATTACGTGTGGTGTGCTCAGATATTGTTAACCATGCCATGAGGAAGTGTCCAAGGAAGATGGAAGTTTATGTTCATGGATAAATCTGCTTGGAATTCAAAGATTTGCCAGGAAGTTCGAGCTCAGGACATCGTTTTCTCACATCACGATTTTGACACCAAATGTGTACAAAGATGATAACCTCAAGAATCGCGTGCTGCTTTTCAAAAATGCCCACAAGGGATCTAAAGAGGTTTGAGCTACTTTGGTGAGCTATCACGACAGCCTGAGATGTGCAGTGGTGTCACCATTGTTGGATAGTGTTTATAAACAAAAGAACACTCAAATTTCGCTTCATTGGAATTCACTGATAAGCCCTTAATTTCGCAAGAAGAGAAATATTTGGTAAAGTTTCTTTGGATTCCTAATCAGACTGGTAGAGGGTCTCAGGACACTACAGAGATGACCCGATTGTTAAACAAATATGCCGAAGGGGTTGATGTTAAAATTAATCACCATTGTGCAGATTTTTAAGGAAGCTATCACGGAAAAAAATGAGAAAATGTATTAAAAATTAAATTTAATAATTTTAATGATATTTTTCCATGAAACTATAGTAAATTATCTTTGTTTTGAGGGCTTAACCTTTTCTGTTTGTTATTTCATCTCTGAGATATAAGTGATTATCTGCGTCCGGATTCTAACTGGACAATGCTTTAGCTGCAAAGTTCCTCAGAAATAGACTTAAATGAAAAGCTTGTATTGGATTGCCAAATGAAGCTATAACAATACTTCTGATAATCCAAGATGTTAAAAACAGGTGTCAAGACAAAACAACGCCTAAGAGTATAATAGCAAAACTTAAGGCAATAAAATCAAAACAATCCAATCAAAAATTTTGCAAAGATGTTGAAAATCTCACTATTCAACTGAAAAACGTATACATCGAAAATAAGATTCCAACAGATTTCTACGAATGTTGGCGTAGACGCCCTAATAAATGGTGTTGATATCACAGAAGTAAAACTGTTAGTTAAAGCGGACACATTTACGGATCTTAAGGATGCGATCCAGAAAGTGAATGAAAATTCCGCACAGCTACTTACATTTAACAGAAACCGTAATGACCTACGAAAGTTCAATAATTACCAAAACCGTTATCATCAGAATAACAACAACAAACAATATGAGAATCGTAATAACCGTTGGCATTTCAATTACCGAAATTTAAACGGTAACAATAACTATTCCACCAGGAATAACACAAACAATTTGCAGAATCGTCCACAGCAACGATACTTTACCAGTTATCGAGGGAATAATAACCGGAACAATAATGCTAGAAATGTCTATGTGGCCGGTGTTGACACCGTTCCAAACCTGAATACTGAATCAGAAAGGCTAATGCAACCTATCGGAAACACCCAACAACGAAATACACATCGTGATTTTTTAGATCAAATGGATCAGCTGCCCCATTCAACAACTCGCGGTCCATTTATACCATGAATCCAAAGGCAGCGAATTTTGTCATCATTTATATAGAGGATAATCGTAGATGTTCTTTCATAGTTGACAGTGGTGCGGATATTTCAATAATTCAGTTAAATAGAGTACCTCCTCAACAAATAGTCAATAAAAATAAACGATTTCAAATTAAATGTATTACGCAAGGAATTCAGGAGCCCTTAGCTGAAACGATAGCAACTTTACATTTTGAGAATGAAATAACATTATGTCACAATTTTTAAATCGTCGATGTACAATTTCCTATTCACACCGACGGTATATTAGGTCGTGATTTTCTAACTAAATTTAAATGCAATATAGATTTTGACCATTGGTTATTAACGTTCAGAAATATTAATGAAAATGCTTCAATACCAATAGGACAGATCGGTGAAGTACTAGATTTGTAGTAATGAGCTGAATTTTAGTATGGTGAGAAGGTCAATTCTCCGTTTCTGCAATGAAATGGTGCAAAAAGCGTGGGTATTATGATTCCTTGCCTGATTTAATGCTGTTTGAGCAAAACTTTGGGCAACAGTGTTGTTATTTTCTCGATTTCTTGCAACATAAACAACATAGTTATCCAAAGTTTTGCTCAAACAGCATCAAATTAGGCAAGGAATCATAATACCCACGCTTTTTGCACCATTTCATTGCAGAAACGGAGAATTGACCTTCTCACCATACTAAAATTCAGCTCATTACTACAAATCTAGTACTACACCGAACGTGCCCCATTGAAGACACTTACCAGAATAGCATATGCGATGTAAAGTAGTGCGAAAAATTCTAAATTTAAATATATCAAAAGATTGTTTGATAATTTCTCAAGAGATACAACCAGGTGTCTTTTGTGGTAATATGTAATGGTATTTCGTTTAACAACCGATTAATCCCTATCAACTCAACCTAATGTAACCAAACAGCAGTAAAGGCCATCCGCCTCAAAAATGCAATGTAATCAAAATATAGAACAGCATTCAATTGCAACCATATGTGGCTACGCATCGATCAGTGCTATTTTCCTTTCCTCTTTACCACCCTGTGTGGCATCAAATTGCACAAGTCCAAAAACCTTTTCTGATAATGACTCCAGGCGTCTCGTTCACACTTATGAATAGGATAGGTTAAGAACAAATTGTAAAAACCTGTATAAACAATATGACTGCCGAAATACAGACAATCTTTGACTGGAACTTGACTTTGGCAGTTCTTCGGTCCGTTCTGGAGGTTACTTCTCGAAGCCCTCCTTAGTCCGGGTACCGATCCAACTAATAGAGAAAGCCTTCTCCACCAAAGACACGGCGCCCATCAAATGGCATACCGTGGACAGCTTATCTAACTTATGTAGACCCTGCAAGTTAGAAACAGTTAAAAAACTGGCCGCGATTTTAACTCGCTCGCGTGGTGAAACATTAAAAAGTATTGCATGTCGCAGACGCATTGCAAATTGTTTAAAAGTTGTGTGACAGAAAAGTGAAAAAGTGACAGTGATAATGGGCTGGTTTGGGTCTGACGACATTACAAATAATGTCTCGCCCACCGCACACGATACCCTAAAAACAGTGGCACTAACCATAGTCGCACTCCTCGCCAATTTGGCATTCGGAGTGTTAAAAGTGTGCAATACCCATCACCGAGCCCAATCAGAAAAAGTTGCAAATACCGCGGTAAAACTACATGCTATTGAAGTGAAATGAAATGTTTTTGTCTTTCATGAATCAAAGTATCATATAGCAACATAAAAGAAAAGCAGAAAAGAGTATAAAATGAAAAATAAATTGTAAGAAAAGATAACTGAAATAAAACCGCCATTGCTAGAGAAGAGAAAAATCCAAAAAGCACCAGTAGAAGGAAAGTGCAATTGGAACTGTGTATTCATGTCATTCAAACTCCATGAACTCTACCACAAAATAAACAAGAACATCTACGAAGAAAAAACATGGCTGCAAAAACAACAATTTTAAATAAATTGAAAAAACTAGAACATGCTAGACAAACTAGCATCGCAATCGTAATCGAAATACAACAACGCAGCATTAAACAGTTAATGGATTCGTTAATTGCCACTAAACAGGTAATGAAAATTAAAAACTATAAAAACTCGACACTCGTGAAAGTGACACCGAGAGTAAAAAGCATCGAAACACTACCCCAGACAGTAAAAGAGAAAAAGGACGAAATAACGCAGTGGAGTACAAAGTTATTAGAGAAAACGAAGAAGGACATGTGATAATAACAACGACGAAAGTAGTGATTTCTCACCGGGATGCGATTAAAAACAATTAAAAACAATAGGGGGGAAATCCTAGGGTTCATCCGTTAACTACAAACAGAAGAAGAAATAAGAAGATGGTGTTTCAAATACCTAAAGTAGTATATATGTAGAAGTCAGTGACCACCGCCGATTGCCGTACGAGCCCGAGACGGTGCACGAAGAGGACATCACCTCAACAGTAACAGTTAGGAGTATGCAGTGAGAGTTGTGATGGAAGAGAATATAAATTTAATTGGAAGCAAGATAGCATTGATAAATCAATTATTGAATAATTTCAAAAAGAGCCCTAATAGGAGTTACCTTAAAAAAACATTAAGTGAAAAATTTAAATTAGTAAAACACACATATAAGTGTATAACATAGACAATTTAGCACAGATAGAATATAAACTAACTGAATATCAGCTGAAAAAGTATACAAATACTGCCAGATATTTATACAATGAGCTATACATGATCATAAATGACAAATTAACATATGCATCTAGAAGGATTAAAATGCTAACCGTGCCAGAGCAGCATCTGGACTAATCGGAGGGTGTGACTAAAATAGTGTTATAGCTGCAACTCCACCTATGAATGGACTCCAGAGTGGTAACACGGCGCTCAGAGCGGTTTTTGCCTTCAGACGTATGCTGATCGATAGAATGTTCGTATATTGAGACAGCCAGAGCAAGTTTGGGAAATTATTCGGATTGGCCCTCCAGATGCTAGCCAGCACGGAGTTAACACATGTATATAATATCGACTTGTACATTGTCAAACTTGTGCCAGAGATTATGAACATCCATATATTGAGATTATAAAAACATTTTTAGCTCTTCCTTTTCGGCTATTCAAGCAACTGAAACAAGCTGGGATGAAAGCGTACGAAGTGAAGAAGTTTTTGGAAGTGCATTTAACGTATTCAGAGAAGACAGAAATTTTCTGGAGTCCCCACAGAAGTCTGGTGGAGGAGTGCTAATTGCAATTTCGAATGATTTCAATTCAGAAATTATTTCAGCAACTAAATGCAAAGACTTTGAGCATGAGCTATGGCTTAGACTCATCGACATAAAATCAAAGCAAAGGATTGAAGCTCTGACTTCAGTAGAAAAGGAACTACTGAAAAGTACGAAGGACGTAGCGTAGAACATTCCACAACCAATCTTCGCCTATCTAGGCCAGGTCGGAAACGTCATCGACAAAATGGGCAAAGAGACTATTCTCACCATTCCTCAGCTACCAACAACTGTCGTTCAAGGACTAGGAGGCTACCACGCCGACGTGGAGAATGAACAGAACCACAACCTTGTCGAGGAAATACCCTCGCTAGGAATCGCCGCAGACGTCGTAATGGCAGTATCAAGCAAAACGGTTTTTTTTTTCAATCAGCTGAACAAATTTTATCGCAATTTTCTCCCGAGGTTAAAGTTGATATCTATGGTGACTTTAATCAACGCCAAGCAGACTTCATTCCGGACTCTGAATGTATTTTACTCCCAGTCGTTGGGGACAATGAAACATTGCAGTTTATTTTTGACAAAATTACTAATTTAGGCCTTCATCAAGTAAATCATGTCAAAAACCAACAAAATTGTTATTTGGATTTCTTGTTCACTAATATTTACGAAGATTTTTGCGTGAGCGAATCATTGAATCCCTTGTGGAAAAATGAAGCTTTTCACACAGCAATAGAATTATCAATATTTATTCATGGACACCAAAATCCCAACGACTTTGAGTACGAAGAAGTCTTTGAATACCAAAAAGCTAACTATGTCAATATAAAACGTAGACTATACCATATAAACTGGCAATCAACACTACGGAATGAAGGAAATGTGGAAAATGCTGTAAATCTTTTTTACAACATTATTTTCAAAATTATTCATGACGAAGTCCCTATAAAGAAAAAAAGACGTAATGTCAATTTTAAATATCCCGTCTGGTATAATAAACAAATAAAAAAATTGAAAAATCGCAAACAGAAAGAGCATAAAATTCACAAAAAAAAATAATTGCAATGAAAATTTGGAAAAATCAACTAAATTTTGCCATTGAAACCGCATTTGAAGAGTACAATGCCAAAACTGAAAATGAAATAAAATCTTGCCCTAAGAATTTCTTCAATTACGTAAAAACTAATCTTAAATCTGACAATTTTCCATCTTCCATGAATCTTGATGAACACGTAGGCAACAATCCAGACGAAATATGCAACATGTTTGCATCATTTTTCCAAGAAATTTACACCACCTTTTCAGAACATGACCGTGACCGAGACCTTTTTGAATATATCCCTAAATTTCCTGTGGATATAAGTATAACTCACAATGAAGTGACGGTACACGACATCTTGAACGCACTTAAAAATTTAGATGCTTCTAAAGGTGCTGGACCCGACGGCCTTTATCATGTATTTTTTAAGAATCTAGCTTGGAGCTCACCACTCCACTGTTTTGGCTATTTAAAAAATCTCTCGAAACAGGTATCTTCCCCAAATCATGGGAAAGCTCTTTTTTGGTACCTATTTTCAAATCTGGCAAAAAATCTGACATACGTAATTACCGTGGAATTGCCATTATCTCGTGCATCCCTAAATTATTCGAAGCATAATATATTTGCTCAAATTAAGAATAGAATAACGCACATGCAACATGGATTCTATAAAGGGTGCTCAACCGCTACAAATTTATTGGAATTCATTAACTTTTCATTGATTGCGATGGATAATGGTAATCACGTAGAAGCTCTTTACACTGACTTTAGCAAGGCATTCGACCGCATTGATATTCCAATGCTACTCTTCAAATTACAAAAAAAATGGGTATAGTGAAGTGACGCTTAAGTATTCCGTGCTCTAAGTATCGAAGTGAAAAGGCAGATCACGTCATGGCGACCGGCCAGCGAGGCTCAAGTGCCTGATCCAGCGAGAAAAAAAAATCAATGTGAATAACATTAACTAGAAGATACTCAAGTGGCGGATGCAAGAACTAGAAGAAACGTTTGCGTCTTGTGTTGTAAAAAAAACTGACCAGAAATGGGGTCGTCAAAGTCGAAAACTGTCCAGAACAACGGAGATCCCCAAGTGAATGTAATGGACACCTTAGAAGGACATAGCGGACATCATGCGGAGCACGAATTCAAATTGTGGATCGTATTATGTTTAAACGTTGCACAGATCCTAGTAATCAATTACAAGTGGCACCGGTTTTCTGGTTACCCTTTTGGGTAACCTGAAAAGCATTCCTGCGAGGACAGAAATCCACAGACAATATAAGAAAGATTAAAAAAAAAACAAAGAACAATGTCAAAAGGACTGACCTCAGCATACGCATGCCAGAACTCTTCACTCATTACTTACAGGCAAATTCAATTATGTAGCACCCACCGGGTGAAACACCTATCGACCTATAGAAGGGGCCTTCCTAATGCATGAATATAGTTCAATTCGGTCTTCGGACCAAGTAGCAACATAAGTTATTACTGGAATATCACCTTCCTATCAGCGATCATCCGCCATCATCACCTTGCTCCACCACACCAGGACTCGTCAGTTCGTCATCACTTTCCGCCAACGAGACTACGTTCGTAAGTACCGTGAGTTGTACTAAATTCTGTTGAATTCAGTATATTTTCTTAGTTCCTCTTTGCATGGTGGAGTGTCTTAAGTTGTTATTATTGATTTTGTTGTCTTTCATTTTTGATTGAAGTGGGAGTTTTTTATATGAACTGTATGTACCAAATAGGCTTCAAGATAGTATTCTTACTTTTTTCCTATTATCGGAAGAGCTGGAATTTCACTGATCCGTTTGCATAGGGAACTCTTTTTTGTAGTTTGCTTATTTTGGACAATTCTGTGTGACCCCTTGGCAAGAAATGTTTCCCTTAAAACAACATATGAACAAAATTATTCGAATGATCAGCATAATAGCTGCACCCGCGGATAAGCTATAAATGATCCACGGTGACGCTAAGGGAGAATAAATCATGTTTTCTAGAACAGATTTGGAGCTTTTAAGATCTTCTATGTCCACCCCGAGCTCAAATATTTTTTGTGATCATAAATAATAGAGTGATAATAGATAATAGAGTGATTTATTTTCCTTCAATGTGGGGATCATTAACGTTTCCCAAGTATCTATGATTAAGTTTAATTTTGGTTATTTTGCGTAATTTGAAGATAAATGCAGTTTAAAGACAAGTGCAAAAAAACACAAAATGGAAAGAGTGATTGATATATTAGTATAAAAAGTGGCATATCATTAACAATGAGTACAGAACAATCAAAGGCTCATGTGGAACATGTGGAAATCATTAACTTGCAAGGTGAGCATTCCGAAAAAAATGAAAAAGTGATGGTAATGCTTTGGTTACTATGTGCGATGCTCGGGCTTCAATTATCAATAACGTTAATCAGTGAGGTTAACAGATATTTAAATAAAAAGGCACTGAAAAAGGCTTAATCACTGGTGGAATTATCCAAAGTGTAAACGAATTTATGGACAAATAGTGCAAAAGTGTATACAAAAGAAGAGAACAATGGAAACCTGAGAGGAAATAAACCGCCAGGTTAAAGCACTGTGGTATAACATATTTCGAGCTACACTGTTGCTCGCACAACATTGTATTTTAAAACCTCCACGCGCAATGTTTGAATCGTCGGAATAAACATCCGTTGCGAATGCAAACATTATGCGCGTAAGCATAATTTATCAGGCCACCCAAGCCATCGACCACCAAGCATAGCATTCTCTATGAGTCTCGAACCAATCGAGAAATAAAATAAAGTCAGTCTGTGACGAACCTGAAAGCAGTGAAGTTATCATTTATTACATGGCGACAACGTGCCAGCGTTTTTGATCGAAGACGGAAAGTAAAGTGATTAAGTGCGAACGAGTGGGTTCAACAATTCTTGCAGATTAGTAAATCACAATGGGATGGTTTTCTAATGAAGAGGTCACTACGACCAACAACGCGGTTTGCCCGCAAGAAAACCACCGCCAAGCACAAACGATCGCACTCTGTGCGTTGGCAGTCGTAGCCATTGGCTATGTACTAATAAAATCGTTAATAAAACTACATAGTAGCCACACAATCAGAGTGGCTGAGCGCGTATCTCGAGCTGCAAACCCGCAGGTGTAGTGTGTGCAAGTAAAAACCGAAAACTGAACGGCGTGAACGAACAAAACAGAAGTGTTTTGGTTAGAAAATTGACAATTGGAAGGTGAACAATTTGAAAACAAGTGTAGTGATGGAATCGACAAATTTACAATTGATGTGAACAAACAGAGCAGAGAGCAGTGCACAGAACAAGTGAAGGCAAGCAGGGCGATGTTAATGCAGCCCATGGCTTATTTTCTGTTGAAGTAGCACAGAAAAATTAATAAGGAAAACAACAAGTGTCAACCGGCAACCTGGAGCGGTCCCGACAAAGGACCTTCGGCAACAAGGAGCGGTCCCAACGATGAAGGATGAAATCAACTTTAACATTCAACGTTTCAACAGAGGATACAACGTCCAGACTATCGCGCACTGACTGACTGCGCCAAACCAGGTAATTAGTTAGATGATGTGTGATTATGGTTAATTAATAGTGATTACAGTTATTTTGATTAGTCCGAAATTGATTATTGTAAACGAAGTGAACTGATATAATGATAACTGGCGGGTCTAGAGACAATATTAGATTTTCTGACAGATGAAACTAATTTGAGAAAGACGGAACGAATACGAAAATCTAAATTTGAATAATTTGAAGATAAAACAATCTTTAGTAATGGCATTTGACGTAAGGACGGCTACGTCCATCGTACTCCCCTACGACGGGTCCCCCGAGCAATTAGATGCATTTGTTGACTCAGCAACTCTCTTGGATGAGTTGACCGATACAGCAAATAAAGCGATAGCATTGAAATTTTTGAAAACCAGGCTCACTGGAAAGGCCAGGTTGGGTCTTGGAAACAACCATGCTACTATCGCGAACCATGTAAATGAAATCAAGCTAAATTGCGAATCGAAAACCTCACCCGAAGAAGTGATGGCAAAACTGAATGCCGTCAAAGAAAGAGATCGGCCTTCGTCATGGGAAACTGTTTGAGACTCATGACCAAGGATGAGTTCGACGTGGCCAATCATATCCAACGGACCACAAAGGAGAGGCTCCAGAACCTGTTCGGGCCATCCAGTACGGAGCTAATTGCAGCCGAGGTCTTTGCCCCTCCGCACTACAGGTTTACCAAGGCTTTTAAGGGTTACATCACCAAAGGGACCCCCTTGGCTAAGCAACTGGCAGTCCTTTTCATAGAAGGGTTCACTGCCTCTGTAAATGAGTCTGTCTCCGGCTTTTGGAAAGCCGCATGCGTGTTGTCCTTGTCGTACACGGGCTTGGGAGCCATTGGTTGGTTCGTTAAGGCCCATGAAAAATTCTTAATGTCGGCCAAAGACTTCCTAAAGAAAATCTCTATCCCAGCCTTGGGGCCCTTCATAGTGGAATATGTCCACCTTGCAGAGAGGCCAAACAAAAAATGGATCTTTTGTCGACTTCTGAGTGATACTGCACTTGCAAATCTATCCTCTACTGCAATGCCGATTGCAACTTGCCTATTCGTCGCCTTATCCGCCTCCAACACCTCGTTAACTGATGAACTCTGGGATATTGTGTCCTTGTCCCGGATCTCTAAAATCGACATGGCAACAGGTTTTGTCATGGCCGAAATCTTCTTGAAGACCCGAACCGAGGACGGCTGGGCGGAGTCTCTGGACGCGCAGTCAAACGCGTTCCAACAAAAGTTAAAAGCGGAAGGAATGAACTTCCTAACAAATGCCCGAAAAGCCCTACTTGATAAGGCTAAAGCGAGTACCATAAGTGTGGAGAGTATACGATCTGACATAATTGAAATTATAGGAGTTGATATTAAAAAATATATAAATATAAATTAATTAATTAAAAAAATAATAAACATATAAGAATATGAAGAGACATAAAGACATAATGTTAATCTGAATCAAAATAAATAAAATAAGTTTTCGGGGTATTTTGTACAGCTGAATTAGAACAAAAATACGTCCATCAATTCGGCATTAGTTTGAATGCAAGAACGATTTGAATGTACCGAAGAACATCCCATAGCATATCCATCAAGAACCTTAAATGATGCAGAACGCAATTACTCTGCGACTGATAAAGAACTGTTGGCCATTGTCTGGGCCACAGAAAATTTCAGACCCCACATTTTTAATACTAGCTTCGAAATACGCACGGACCACAAAGCGCTTGTTTGACTCCGTCAGAAAAACGATTTAAATAAGAGGCTTCTGCATTGGAAATTATCTTTAGAAGAGCAAGAGTTTGAAATCAAATACAAAAAGGGTACGTTGAACGGAAACGCAGAGTCATTATTCAAAATTAACAAAGCAAACCCCGACAAATGAATAAATACATCAAGAAAAATCAAATTGATTGGCACTAGAAACCAAGCAATCGAAACAATAGCCACTGCAGACACAGAATTGAATTTTGGTAATGGATTGAAAACTAAGCATACATTTCATCTAGTATCTAAAAGTTTTTCTATCGAAACAGATGGAATCCTTGGACAAGATTTCCTAACAGCAAATAGATGCAAAATCGACTATGAGTCATGGCTGTTACAATTGGGCTTAGGCGATATAGCAGTATCAGTACCTATCGAAGACAATTTTAAAGAAATGAAAACACTCCCGGCCAACTCGGTCCCAGGCTCGGATGAGGAAGGCGATCGCGGCGGATGTCAACGTCTACCCCTTCGTGTTCGTTGAGTCTACCAGTGCTACTATTGCCAACGATGACAGCTTCACAGTTGATCCCTTGGTCGAGCCTGAGGTGGCCAGTCCTGCTGACTATCTCCAAGCATGTTCGTGCGGCTCCGTAGAATCATTCCACTACTGTTATAGTGGACTGTCCGACTTCGTTGGACCCAACGCTGGTGCGTGGGCCCAAAAAAATGTAAGTATATGGTTAATAATGGCTCATAATGGCCCATTAAAATTCCTCTTGTTATTTCCATTTCCTAAAGGGCTGGCTTTTTGGAATTTAGTGATATATTTATTATTTTGTCTTCTACAAAAGAAATTAACACCATATTATTTTTGCATTGAAATTAGAGACCTTGTACTCCGCGCCCGGTTCCGGTCCTCAGACATCTGAAGCGGAACGGCTACTATGTGACATTTTAGGATGGGAGAATCCCGTTCTAACTTGGCACAAAGTCTCTAAATTTTCTTTCATGTCTCGGCATACCAAAGTGAAATGTTGGTACACCCTAAAGAAATTCAATCAGGAATCTTTTTGGGTAACACGATCATTTCCAAAAAACAAACCCTTGGCGAAATTCACTAATACCACAGATGAACCAGTATACATTTCTTATGATCAAATAAAACCTATAACAGAGCCGTTGGACAGTTATTACGTTTTGAATACCAGAAGAATAAGTAATGAAAACGAACATAGGAAAATATTTGGAAAGAAATTTACACTACAAATATACCTGATTATGTGCAACAGGAATTTGAACGGTTAATAAGAGATTATTCAGACATTTTCTGTTTAAGCGAGGATACTCTTTCAACTAATAATTGTTATTCTCAAGACATACACTTATCAGATAATATCCCGAGGTATATCCCAAACTACAAACAAACACATTCGCAAACAGAAGAAATACACACCCAAGAGGATAAAATGCCTCAAGAAAATAGTGTGGAACATTACAGCGGAGTTACACCGCGCATGTAACTCAAAATACAATACGTGTGCATCGCCCCTACCTTCCCGTGGGAATCAAGCGATTTCAGCATTTTTATACATGCGCAGTGTCTCGGACCTTTGCGCGCTCATACATTAGAAAAAGGTTGTTTGAAGTTTAACCAAGATACAATAAATCAGTCTTAACCAACCAAACGAACGAGTTGGTTCTAATTAGCAAATGATGACAATCCATCATAACACTTAAGCATAAGTGGAAGCGTTATGCATTTCATTCGCATGTCCACTCCATCCGCCCCTTGCTTATTCTTCTATCCCTCTCTCCACCTATCGTGGGGTCGATTGCGAATGTCATTGCATCATCGTTGGAATGGAGGGACATGGCTGTTTGTTAGCTTTAATAATATTCCCCGCAGTATACTGTCCGAATGTTTTGGGTATCTGGATATCGTTCTCTATGGTTCGAAGTCCAGCTGAAAAATTTGCTGAGAGTGTTGTTATTTATTGTCGTTATAAAACGACCCCGTGCATTGTATTGAGTTTTTTCTAGATTCTTAGTTAAGAATTTTTACTTATCGACGGTTTATTATTATTATTGTTTTTTTACAGCAAAAAAAAACATGGAATACGTAGGAGAAACATTTACTTGTGGCCCCCGATTCGGTGAATGGGTGGGCCCCATTGATTCGCGACTACGACATGGCTATCTGTCTCGTATAGTCCAACTCATCGCGATTGGAGCACTTCCGGCGACTAGGCTGTGTCCGGAAGTGAAGGATAGGGTGTGCCGTCGATGGAGACTCGCCTGTTCTCTCGGCGCCCAAACGGCATCTGAGGAGTTCCAGACGTACAAAGTCCTAGGCTGGGACCATCCGGTGCATCTGTACCGGAGTCGCCTAGGTATGTTCGAGATTATCATACGTTTCGTCCACCGAGGTAACTGCTGGAGGTCGGACTTCCTCGATGTAGGCGTAAATACCGATAATATTGTAAACTTATTTGAACTTTATGATAATCAATAAACCAAATTCAAATCTAATCATTCGAGATCTCTTTAATATTAGTAATAGCAAAATTGAAAAAAAAAACATGTAACAACAAAATGTGGAGATCCACAACAAATCAATTCACGTTTGGAGAGTATACGATCTGACATAATTGAAATTATAGGAGTTGATATTAAAAATATATACATAAATTAATTAATTAAAAATATAATAAACATATAAGAATATGAAGAAACATAAAGACATGATGTTAATCAGAATCACAATAAATGAAATAAATTCTCGGGGTATTTTGAACAGCTGAATTAGAACAAAAATGCATCCATCAATTCGGCATTAGTTTGAATGCAAGAACGATTTGAATGTACCGAAGAACATCCCATTGCATATCGCAATTACTCTGCGACTGAAAAAGAACTGTTGTCCATTGTCTAGGCCATAAAACATTTCAGACCCTACATTTATGGTACTAGCTTCGAAATACACACGGACCACATACCGCTTGTTCGACTCCGTCAGAAAAAAAAAAAATCAATTTAAATAAGAGGTTTCTGCATTGGAAACTAGCTTTAGAAGAGCAAGAGTTTGAAATCAAATACAAAAAGGGTACGTCGAATGGAAACGCAAACGCATTTTCCTGAATAGATCAGAAATGCAAAGAAAATCCAGAAGTAAATGCAAATTCAGCCAACGATGACAGTGACAACATGACGGCCGATGAACGAATTTAAAATCGAATCATCTTAGAGCGAACAAACGAAGACAGTCGTGAATCTCTTACTTTGTTTAGGAAATATAATCGAACAGCAGTAAAAAACAATTCATTTCTGGAGTCTTTATCAATATTCTCAAAGATTACGCATCGACAAAATGCATAACTGGAATTTACTGTAGTGAAAGAATATTGATGAACCTACAAGTAATTTCCAAAAACTATGTTTCATGGTTAAAATCATTCCAAATTTACTGAACACAACCATTGTTGCAAGACGTCATTGACGAATTGAAACGAGGTCAAATCATTCAACGACAACATAATGCTAATCACAGGGGCATTAATGAAACCAAGACTCATATTTCACGGACATTCTTTTTTCCAAGAATGAAAAGCAAAATCACTAACTTTATTAATATTTGTAAATTATGTAAAAAATCAAAATACGAAAAGCACTCGTACGAACAAAAGTATCACCTCACAGTGACACCAACAAGACCATTGCAAATAGTTCACATGCGGACGTATTTAGGCAATAACACATTTTTTCTCTACCTTAGGAAAGCCTTCATTTTTAATCATGGACCAAGAAGCTTCGTTCACACTATCAGACAATTTCTCGAAGAAACCAACGTGGAGTATCACTATACCAGCGTGGGCCAATCTTCATCGAACGGAACGGTCGAAATAGTCCACAGAGCCTTGCAAATCTCATTATTAGGAAACGTAGACAATTAGCAGACAACTTATATAAATTGAAACACCATCGGAAAAAGGCTGGAAATGACTGGCAGGCAACCCAGATGCAGACGACTTGAGAAAAATCGACAGTACATTCAACGACCTCATCGACCAGTCAAATGAGCAAATCAAAATCAACCAATTTATTGTCGTCGAGGTTGAAACCCGAAGTTTCCCCACACGCGACAATCGCTTTTTTCCAAATCAGTACGGGAAACCTAACGTCGGACATAGTGCGCTGGACAGCGGACCTGGTCCTCTATCCAGTGCACTATGCCCGACGTACGTCCGACGCACGGTTTAGGAGAAAAATCGATTTTCGCGTGTAAAAAATTCCGATTTTCAACTGTACGAACAATATTCGAAGGTAACTTATACCATTAACCAACTCACTTCAATCAACAGCATCCTTTTGAGAGAAACCGACGCCATCACGTTACTATTATCCATGGAAACAATGAACAACATACTCAAAGAAATCGAAGGCGCAATCCTGAGAAGCCGCATATCGCTATCCAACAGTAAGCTATTAACACTAAAGGAAATCTTCCTAATTGAAACCATTATCAATAAACAAGGCATAACGACTAATTTCCCAGAGAAAGCATTGAGTTATGCCAAACCAAAAATAGCTTGCAAACCCGACATGCTGCTATACAAGATGCAAGACCAACGGAAACTGTCAAATGATCAACATTATACCACTGATCGTCAACGACACTATTATAACAGATACCCCCTCAATACGTTACAAAGTCAAATAAGCAGCTCTCCACACTGCAAACCATCCCGAGTACGTAGTCCAACAATTACACGATGTTCAAGCATTTTTAGACGACTGCGTTTATCCAATTATAATGGGATTGGAAAGTAACTGTTCAGCTTCCACAACAAATCAAACCGATTTTATATTTACCCTTACCCAGGAACATGTTACTAATCAACAACGCAAAGGAACAACACGCTAGTTCTAGTTGCGGTCCACACAATAGGACGCTATCAGGAAATTTCTTACTATGTATATTTCCAAAGCTGCACAGTCAAAATCGTTCGTTTACTTCAGAGGAAATCATCAGCACGTTTCGGGCAAACGGTTTGTACAATACTGGCGTGCGCTGGTGTGTGTGTGCTTGATATGACGTCGAATGAGAAGGTGCGAGTAGGCACCATCAATGCCCAACAGTTAGAACCGTAGCAACACCAACGCCGTGCAGCCAGTATCAACCGGTTTCCCCGTAGTTGGATCCACGCGCCAAGTAACAGTTACGGATAGACATACCGTTAGACCAGACAGTCAACAAAGTTATCACCCGCAACCCAGACATAATAAGAAATCCATATTCATCAGAAACATAAAACAGTCGTAAAAGATAGCATTCGCGAAACAGCAACATTAGCAAAGCCACAACAGCAGACAACCGCATACCGATCTTTTGTATAAATACCCCGGTAGGCAGCTAGGCAGATCAGTTGCAGTTGCTTTGATTCAGTGTTCACTATCCATCATCATTTCATTCAGGTAGACTAGCTACCTTAAGCTAGGAATAGTAGATAATAATAATACAAAATCAAATGTTTAGAATTCATAAGTGAAATATTTTTTTTCTTTATTGGAATTAAAATAAAATAACTGGCGTCCGAATAGGAGAATAGTAGTGAAGTTTTAGTAGGGCAGTTTTTCCTATAATCGCGAAGTTATACTACAGTGATTCGACCAAAGAGAGTTGCGACGTGGAGTGCGGCATACCTTTGGAGTAAAGCAGAAACTAATTCCTCAAGTAAATTGTTAGGGAAAGTTTGAAAAACAATCCGAAATAGTTATTATCAACGTAAACTGTAAACGTATGGATTGATTCCATTAGTACGATCACCAAGATCGGAAGACAAACAAAAACTGATAATAGGAATCGATAACAAACGACCAGCGCCAGGACTTGCTGAAAACGGCACTGTTAGAGGTTTGACGGCCAGCAGTCACATGGTTCCCGTAGTTGTGAGTGTCCCTCACAATGGTTGATATTAAATTGTAAATACTATAATTCTTTTTTTTTTTCAAGTAAAAAGTGAACAAGGAAATATCAATCAAAAAGTGAATAAACACGAAGAAGTAAAATGTTTTGAATAAAAAAAGTGAACACCTCAAACGAATAATAATCAAGAAACAAATGAAATTCAATTAAAAGCAAAACTCCCTAACAAGTTGATGCGCTAACCACTCTAAAAGCCATCGTAATACGTAGGGACAATGGAAATTCGCGGCAAAATTTCTAAAATTTCGCGGGCCAACATTGTGAATTTCGCGGCGATTTCGCGGCTACACATTTTTGGACGTTTTGTTGAAGAAACACCAATTTTGCATGCGAAATGAATAGTTCACTTGAATTTTTTTGAAGCGTAATCATAAATTCACAGAAAAAATACCAAATTTAATTAAAAATCAGAAAAGAAGTACATATTAAATTCATTTAACTTTCATTATGCCGGATTCAGAATTGTTAATTACTTTACACTGTTGAAAGTTATCAGTAAATTAATATTTTAAAATTTAAAATTGGTGGAATTTTGAGGTTATTTTCTAAATATTGATAAATTTCGCGGCATTTCGCGGGATTTCTTTTATTTCGCGACCAATGCCCAATTTCGCGGAATTCGCGGCTTCCGCGAAATCGCGAATTTCCATTGTCCCTAGTAATACGGTAATTTCAAAAGACAAGTGGAACGTAAGACAAGGCAAGAAGTATGTACGTCTTTCTACCTTGATCAACACCGTATAGACACAAGTGATAGTGGAAGTGAACTTTAAAACACTCAGATAAACAGTGAAAGTAAATCACAATGGATTTCACCGTAGAACACAGAAATTTGTGGCTGGAAAACAGGCCATACATTCCGTTCTTAGGGTAATTGGCAAGCTTATTTGAAGTGAACAATTCATACTACGATGCTACTTTCGTTCAAGAGCTAGTAGGACAATTAGAAAAAATGAACATTAAATTCGTGTATAAGAACAAAATAAAGGTAGGTACTGATAGAAAGACATGTACCGATTGCATATCCCGGTGCTCAAAGAAGAACCAGAAAAATCAAATTTCAGAGACGACACTATCCCACTGGAATATTAAAATGAGGATAAAGTCAGTGAAGTCGTAATAGTAGCAGTTATTTCAACACGTGGATAAAGTCAACAATCACACTTAAACAAAAGAAAAGGTAAATGTTAAGAGAAACAGAAAATCTTTTTGAGGAGTTGCAGCAAATTTATAGCTACCTCAAAAAATCAATAAAAAAAATATAACATACAAAACATTGGTAAACAAAAAACATTTATGCGAAATTATTTGCAATATGTTGGAATAACAACGCCTGGTGCAACACCTTTGGTCTATAAAAGGCTTGTTCCAATCCATGAATAAACAGTTCAAATCGGTCTTCGGACCAAGTAATTCATCAATTACCATTGGTTGAGATATCACATCCGTTCAAGTGATGTACATTTAAATCCTATCAGAGTGTACCAGCATATGGCGACCGTGACATGTTTCATATAGCACGACACAATTGATAATTTAAATAGCCTTACGATTCCTGAATACAGAGACTTCGCAGTTAGCGTTCTTCCGAACAAGAACGCCTTTCCATTAGCGATACTTCTTCTGTCTAGTATTTGGGGTAACAGGTTGGGACAGCGCTTGGAACTGAAAAGAAACCCCTTGAAGGTTCTGCGATCCAGAGAGGACATCGCATCCGGATTATGCCACCGAACCTGTTGGAAAAGTCTTGTCATGGCGACCGTACAGAGTAAAAAGAAGACCGTTCTGCAAAGTGCGCGATGAAGACAATTCGACTGATCGAAGAGCCAGTTGGCAGAGTGAAGAGTTCAAACAAATGTGGAAGCTAAGTATAATAGTCATCAGCCTCACCGCATACAATTTTGTGTCAGTGAAAGTATGTGAATATTTGATGAAAGAGATTTACGAATACAAACTAAATCTGCAGAATGCAAAAACCATCGTCTTTACAAACTGAAAAACTTAACTCTGTGAGCAGTGAACTATCGTGGAAATTGTACCAGTGCCCAGTGGGAAAAATGAAGCAAAATAAAAGGATGTTTTGATGCCGCATGTTGCAAGTCGAACGAATGATTCTCCGGTTTGTGCGCCGCAGAGGAAGAGCTGTAGAGTGTCATCTCCAGAATTAAAAGAAACGAAGAAATTCCCAGTGCCAAAGAGTAAATGTGCAGCTCAACTCATTCGTTTACGTAAGGAGCAGAACTATTTAGTTACCAAGAAACAAGGCAATACTTTGAAAATAACAAAAAATACTCTTCGGCATATAGAAGGATTATCAAAGTTTGTGATCGTGAGAAATTGAAGACATGACTAAAGCTTTCCCGCCCGTAAACAGTGCCAGTGGAATCGTGATCTTAACAACAAACAATGGACTAATTGCCCATAAAGACGCAGTTAGCAAAAGCATAGGTGGCTAGCGTTCTTCCGAACAAGAACGACTTTTCATTAGCGACCCCTCTCCTGCCTAGTATTGGGGTAACAGGTTGGGACACCGCTTGGAATTGAAATGAAATTCCTTGAAGGTTCTGCAATCCATAGAGGACACCGCATCCGGATTATGCCACCGAACCTGTTGGAAAAGTCTTGGCACAGGTTAGGCCTGAAAGCCTTCTTCAAACTTCAAAGGTCACGTGTGAGTTTCGGAAGTGATCGTGAATGTGAAAATCCGAAATGAAGAATAGATCAAGCTGTGAAGTTCCAGTTTTAGTACTATTAACACTATTAGCTCTATTTCTGATGGAAGTGATTGTCGAAATATTCAAAGACTGTATGGAAAAGGATAAGACTGGAAGGTCGTCCAAACAATATCAAGCTATGGAATCCAATATTGGAAAGGACGCCGCTACGACGGCAGCTACCGGGCAGAAGACGAAGAAGAAGTTTACTTTCAAACCTCGGAAGGGTGTCATAACTCGTGATGAGCCATCCCGCCAACCCGACCCCCGTTTACGTCGCCAGACTGAAATCACTGGTAAACCTGATTTCACGCCTAAACACCTATCGACGACATTCACAACACCCAAGAATGATCCATGTGATATCGACGCTTTAAGCGTTGCTGATTGGTCGGCTTAAGGCTTCCTCAAACGCGTTCCAGAACTGCGTTTAAACTACTCTGGATATTTCGATTTAGTTGAATCCACATAACGCGATCAAGATCGTTATTGTATACGCAGTGTTACCGAACCGATGTGGGTGTACTATTGTACCATGCTATTGTGGGAGCGACTGTATGTACTTTATTCGCTCCATTCAGAATGAGATCCCGCAGACAGCGTACATCGATTTCAAGTCGAACATTTCCATTCCGAAGTCGATCGCAGTTTACCTTCAAACTATGGAATCTAATATTGGAAATGACGCCGTTACGACGGCAGCTACCGGACAGAAGACGAGGAAGAAGTTTACTTTCAAGCCTCGGAAGGGTCCCAGCACTCGTGATGAGCCATCCCGCCAACCCGACCCCCGTTTACATCGCCAGACTGAAATCACTGGTAAACCTGATTTCACGCCTAAACACCTATCGACGACATTCACAACACCCAAGAATGATTCATGTGATATCGACGCTTTAAGCGTTGCTGATTGGTCGGCTTGAGGCTTCCTCAAACGCGTTCCAGAACTGCGTGTAAACTTCGTCGGTGTTTAAACTACTCTGGATATTTCGATTTAGTTGAATCCGTATATCGCGATCACATGTCGCAAGATCGGTATCGGATTCGCAGTGTTACCGAACCGATGTGGGCGTACTATTGTACGATGCTATTGTGGGAGCGACTGTACTTTATTCGCTCCATTCAGAATGAGATCCCGCAGACAGCGTACATCGATTTCAAGTCGATGCCGCGTACGTCTAATGAGACTGATTATCTCAATCAGAAAAACGATTACAAGAGCCAGACAACATAAGTGTTACGGTTTGATCCGAACAGCAGAGCACAGGACACCGTGGAAGGATCCTAATAGGTATTAGGAGCCCAAGTAGCCAGAGCAAAAAGGACAACCCCGAAACACCTGCCTATGTTTTCCTCGTAGATACACTAGGTCCTGATACACCCAACCCTTTAAATCCAACAATGTCGTTGTTGGTATTAATGTAAGTAATAGTTTCATTTTATTAATTTAAAATCAGAAATTTGCGTGCTACTAATTGAAAAAAAAACAGTGCTTTCAAAAGTGAGATAGTGAAATTGTCAGAGAGTTATAGTTAGGGCAAGCTTATAATTTCTGCGTCGAATATTTAAACATGGATATGTATAAGAGCAGCTCCCTACAGAAACGAATTTGGTGGACAATTAATTCCCAAACCACGACATCTGCCAAGAATCCCTGTTAGAAAACTTTCCACGTTGGTCACTATTCGGAGGAATAACCCTCCCTCAGAATATCTGATATAAAATTGGAAGCGATACCAGGTATCAATGATCATTACGCAAATCCAGAACCCAGGAAGAACATCGAGAACTGTAAAACGTTAGCCCCGAAGATAGCAGCGAAGTCTATCGCAGCATTAAGGCAAGTGTAGTGCAAACACGAACAACGAAGAGACAAGGAAGCCTCCTTTCATCAATGATCAACCGTAGTGCATGGAATCTGCATGGGTAGACGACGACATTCACAGGAATTCATTGGTTAGGTTCCATCCAATCAGAATTAAGAAAGCTTAAAGCGGTTTTTGACAAATTTGAATAAATCTTCAAATAGGCGTTACTCACGCACCACCCTACATGAAAAAAACAGAAACTTACGGAACAAATATATAAACAGATTTCAGTAAGGAATACAGAAAAAACAGCAGCGGTGTATGTTATAAAAATGACAACATTCGAACAATGAACACAAATGAACTGTCGCAAAAAGTTCTATTGAATTTACAACGTTTTACATAACCAGTCACAAGAAAGTGGCATTTGACATTACACAACGCGACAGAATGGGGCACTGTTGTTATGTGACTTGTGAACCCCTGTTAACTCATGACAAATAAAAAGCATTCACAATTTTAAACGATGCAATTGAAAATGTAAAGGAGTCTTTGACTAAAAGCTAGCACCGGCGGTTTGGAGGCTACTTCTCGAAGCCATTATTGGTCTATAGATACCGATCTAACCAAAAGAAACCACCACCAGAAAAAAAGTGCAATTGGAGCTGTGTGTTCATAACATTCAAACGCCATGAACTCTGGCATGAAATAAATAACACGCCAACGCAACACTAAACAGTTAATGGACACATTAATTGGCTCGAAAAGGGTAATAACAAATAAAAGCTACAAAAACTCGACACTATTCATGAAAGGGATGCCTGTAGTAGAAGCATCGATGTGCTACCCCAGACAACAAAAGTTAAAAAGGACGAAATACCACAGTGGGATACGAAGTTGTTTGACAACGAAGAACACGTGATAACAACAACGAAAAACTTGTGAGAGAATTGTGTCGGAGACTCTCAACACCAAAAAGGGCAAGGATGCCGATAAGAACTGGAGACTCAGGACTTGAAGCAAATTTGCTGAATGAGAGTATCAAACAGTACAAAGAGCCTGATATACCAGGACGCAAGCAAATGATTGCAGCATTCATATTCAATAACGCAGACGAAAACTAAACCATATTGTATCAAAGGCATTGTACACAAATTACGTAACGCTATAGGGGGAGGGGGGGAGTCCGGCGTTGCGTTACGATCCATACAAAATTTTTTGGGGTTTCATACAAAAAGCGTTACATAGGGGGGGGGAGGGGGTCTGAAATGGCCGATTTTAGCGTTACGTAATTTGTGTACCATGCCAAATAGTCACATTCGACAACATTCCACATGACAGCTTTCTCTTTATTTGCAACCCGTGAAAACTGCGTAAGACAAGCTTAAGGATAAGGATGCGGTCGCTGAAAGTAAACCTGCGAAAACACATGGAAGTTACGTTTACGTAAGTTAAACAAAGGCGTGACAAATATTCAACGTTGAATTTATAAAATATAAAGAACAGGAAATCAAATGTGACTTTTGAACACCAACAACTTTGAGACGAACTCATAAATCTCGAAAAATAATATTGGCACAGAAATTCACAAGTAATCCAACAAAGAGCATAAAGAAAAAAATGCTTAAAGGTTTCCTAACTGCAGCCAGTTCAGAAAAATAACGTAGATAATAACAAGCTCAAATGGCTCAAGGATAGAGCAGCAGAAAAGGTACAACAGTGGGGCCTGCGCGCCAAGGTTCACGTGGAAAAAATCCAGGCGTTGGCTGAAATACGAGACGAAGCGCAGTCGACCGGAGCCGGCCAATCGCATTAGGAGCCGCCTTTCAATTTTCAAACGCAGTTAATATTGAAGGCAGGCAAATTTTGAGACGCTTAATGAAGCGATTAGTAAAGACACAACAAATGACACTAACATTCAACTAAACTAAACGACAACACGACAACACCACCATGAGAGATCGAGGAAGAGGAACACAAAGCCTGTCCAAACAATAAATGTTTCTCTCAAGAGAAATTACAATCAACAAGTACAGAGGAAGCGCAAATAGAAGCGCAAATAATTGGTCCTCCAGAGGAAACTTCAACTCCTCTGCTGGTCGGGGGGAAGACATATAGGCCTCCACCGCAATATGTATATGTAGCACAACAGTGAAAAGCAGTGGAAACAGTGTACAACAAATGCAACATCAACAACAACAATATTAAATTCCTAACCAGAACCACCCTTTAGGCGTTAGGATCGGGCAGCATACACCATAAATGTATCTGCCTCCAACTTTGTGCATTTAGAACTTTGACTATCAGAAGCAGAATGTACGTTTTTGTTAGATTCTGGATCAGATATTTCAATTATTAAAGCTAATAAAGTTCACTGTGACCTTTTATCCTACAGAAAAGTGTGAAGGAACAATAACTTCCCTTTGTAAAACCAATACATACAGTGATGATGTAGAAGGTACAAGAATTGACCAGTCCTTCCAAATAGTTACAAAAGATTTTCCGATTCCCCTTTTATATGTATCTTAGGAAGGAGATTTTATTATCGAAATAAGTGTAAAATTGACTACGGATTGTGGATGCTTTTTAAGGGCTGCATGTGTCTTGTATTTATCTTACACTGGTCTAAACGGCTATCGGATGGTTTGTCAAAGCATAGGAAAAGTTTCACTTCTCAGGCCGTGATCTTTCACGGGGAACTTAAGTGCCAGTCCTCGGTCCTTTCATCGAGGAGCTCGCAGCAAAACCGGACAACAAGTGGATCTTTTGTCGTCTATTGAGCGACACAGCCCGAACCTCTCGAACCAAGTCCATGCCAGTTGCGACTTGTCTCTTCGTGCTCTCTCTGCCAACAACACCATCTTCTTGTCAGATGAGCTATGGGGCTATAGGGCATAGTGTCAATCGTATCGTAAACAAACGGGATCAGTTCAAGAATTTTATGAACGGATCACGCACATCGTATCACTCCTTGTAAATCAGTTAATGATTAACGAGAGCGATACAATCATAAGAAATTCGAAAAGAAAGGTCTACCAAGAACAAGGACTGAAAGTGTTCCTCGCTGGGCTGTTACCGCCCGCATTTGGATCAAACATCAGGTCCCAAAATCCAACGTCATTGAAGGATGCGCTCAGACGTTGTCTTGTTGAAGACAATATAGCCTATTTGCAACGTTCAGCTAGAGCGTTGCCAAGCAATATAACAAATACAAGCACGTCTTCTAAACCACCAAACACACCACCAAACCATACATCTTATCAGACGCGACCTCCTGGCTTTTTCAACAAACCCGGGATGTACTCGAGGCCCACCTTCAATAAATTCCAAAATCATAAACCCCACACGGTCCCTTTCTCGAGACTACCTCCACCACCACAACCGTCTCAACTGCAGAAGCCATACCCGAACTTCCACAGCCGACCAGGCCCTTCCAATCCTAGAAGAGCACAGTCAGAACGTATTGTACTAGACATACTCCCGCATTACCTTAATTATTTGTCAAACCATTCAAAGGCAAGCTAACGCGTACCCATCAGCGTATTTACAATAACACCCCATTAGTCACCGTAAAGCGCAAGCCAAAAAGCGCAAGTTAACCAAAATACTATCGGATGGGCGCGCGGAAGTTTAAGCCATAAATATTGTTTATAAACATCAACCCCAGGTGTTTTACCCTTTAGGCCATAAGAATAATCAAATGTAAAATGATATAAAAGAAGGATTTCAATAAACTCGGCAGTCTTCTTTGGACTATCAAACTATTTGTTTCAATGTCTGCTGGCATACCGAAACCCTCCAATAGCGCTCTGATCTTCAGACACCGCTAGTCATTGGAATAGTTGCAAGTCAAAAGTAATTCAATCTGAAGGAACCAAAGTTCCTTTAGTACACCAATTGTCCCCGGACAGACATTTGGTGTGATCGGTTCGATGCGAGATCTTAGTTAAGACTTCGAACCCCAGACTGTCAAATCGCGTTCTATACCCATTATAAAGAAAGTCATTACGAAACTATTCACGATTTACGGCACCCCAAGAATGATTGCTTGCGACAACGAGGTTGCGTTAAAATCAATTGAACTGCGTGCGTTTCGTGGAGTTTAGAAGATAAGTTTCGTGGAGTTCAGAAGATAAGGTTCGTGGAGTTCTTTGTGATGTAAGATAAGTGTTAGGATAGAAGATAAGTGTGTTGAAAAAGTTATAATTAAAGTGATAGTTTGGCATGTTTACGGTAGAACAAACATAAATCCGACTCCGGTCACGGCAAATGTCGACAGCGCAAAAACGCAGGAAAAAATAGTGCAGGTGAACCGACCATAGCCCGATTAATCAATTAATCATTCATTTGTTATTAGAGCTTAGCTATCATCATAGGCGTCATGGGCGAAAAACGAAGTTGCAATCATACACGGTAGGCGGTCAGCTGGTGACCGAGTTTTGCTTGCTTCTGCAAGTCTATTCTCAAGGGCATACGCTATGCCTGAAGAATGCATAACTACCGGGGTATAAAATAATAAAACACGTATGATTCATATAGGGAAGCATTGTACTGTACTTGTACTATACTCCTCTATTCCATAATCATCCCTGATAATAATATAATCTTGGATAAGTTTTGATCACTTTACCAACGTTTCCCGTAAGGTTGTCAACACACCAGATGTTTGACAACATAAGTGAACCAACCATAGCCTAATTGATTAATTATTCATTCATTCTTCATTAGATATTAGCTTTCATTAATTGATCATTTGCATCATCATGAGCAAGACTCAAGCTAGGATGGTGGCTACCTACATACGGTATATTTAGTTTATTGCATCATCATATGTGACATGCGCGAAAACGAAGTTGGTCAGCGGGTGACCTAGTTTGCTTCAGCAGGTCTCTACCTGTTCTCGGTGGCATACGGTAAGCCAAAAAGAATGCATAACTACCGGAGTATAAAATAATAAAACATATGACACATATGACTCATATAAGGAAGCATTCTAGCCGCTTCCAATTAGATACTAAGTAAGAGACGCGAGCTTTCTCTCTCGCGCTTTAATTTCACGTTTCGAAGTACTAGAATGTTGGTACTTTAGTAAAGAGAGCGAGAGCGGAGAATGTTACGCTAGGCGCTTAAGTTAAGTTAAGTGGGGGGAGAAAAATAACCAAAAAATTGTAATTGTAAAAAGGCTTAAAATTTGAATAAAGGATGTGTGGTAGTTTTAACTAGGAAAAAGTGAGTCGGCTTCTATGTCGGATGACAATTCCCGGTGACCGCACGGTCAACGCGTGCATTTGGTGACAGCGGTAAAGCGCGAAAAACAAGTAGTGCAGGTTCGCCGTTTCTGACTGTGTTCGCGTGTGGAAAAAAGTTAAGTGAAGAAAGGCTATTGGCGTCCTAAAGTGAGCTCACAGTTGAAATGCCAGCAATCAGGAAAATCAAAATCTAGTGCCGGAAAAATCGAATCCAGCAAAGTGTGTTACAGGAAAAAGTGAGTCGGCTTCTATGTCGGATGACAATTCCCGTTGACCACTCGGTCAACGCGTGCCAAATGCACGGTTACAAGGAAATGCAACACGATCGACCAACAACGCGTGTGGCAATTGTTGATCGTTGGTGTCCCACATCTTGAAGCGTTATGTATGTCCGCGTTTTCATTATGTATCTTTCTACTTTTGGTTACGCCTATTCTATGCAATAGTCTTTTTGTCACATGGTCTAGGCTCCACCCTTAGGAAATGTTAAGTGTAGATAAGCTAGCTGTTAAGATTTTGATGGAATAAAGATCATTCTGGTTTGTGAAGTCAAACAAGACTGTAACTTTTCTAGTCCGAAAAGTCCAGTCTCTACACTGCACTAGGAGCATAGCATATGGCGACACGTGCCAAGTGTTAAATCTGCAGAAAAGGTGATGAAACCGATTCAAGAAAATACAAAGTGGTAATCAAACAGTGACGAACAGCGCCGCGCAAGTGAACCAAAGTTCAGGTGTTGAACAAATATTGATAGCAATATCGGTAATCATTATTGCAGTGATTGTGGTCGCGTATATTATTGCAAATACTTGCAATAAAATTCTATCAAGTCGCGTTTCGACAGCAGCGCGTACAGAAGTCGAGTTAAACCGATTGAATAACGATACCGTGCGTGTTTAATTGAAAAAGTGGACAGTCGAAAAATAAATAATAAACATTAAACTATGTTCAATGATTCGGTGGAGTTCAACGATGAATTAGTGAAACAAAAAGAAGGATAAAATCAACAAAAATGGATGAGTGTAGGGACAACAGTGACTATTCGGCAATCCGCCAGGAAGAAGATGGGCAATTGATTACAACCAAGAAAAACTAGGCAACTACCTCGCCTTTCAAGAAGTTTACAGTGATAAAAAAATAAAAATGATGAGCTGAAGAACAAAGAATTGTGATGGCAGCAGACGAAGCAGCAGAACAGGTGTAACAGCATGGAAAGGATGGAAAAGCAGCACGGCGACAGAAGACATTGCAGCAAAGCGGTAAATCATATATGTATATTCTGTGTACTTTTTAATAAAAAAAATATTATGTTTATCAATTGTAACGTTACAAATTATCATGAAAGATGATGAAATTCTATATTATTACAAAAATTTAATAAATATCTATGGAAATATTAAAAAATCGATAAATAATAAAAATACTGCCTTTACTTTAGAAAAACATCTGAAAGACGTCAACTTTTTGATTAAGCAATTAGAACTTGCTATAAGTAAACCAAATAATATATCGGATGCTATTTTTTCGGATATAGTAAATATTATTGATCTTGCAAAAACAGAGCTCATTTATATTATTATAAACAAATTAAAAATGACTACTCAAGCAATAACACCGCAAGCGTCCGCGCATGCATTTGATATACGTACTGCTACAGCAGTAATAGCAATTTATGAAGGTGCCAGCGACGGGTTACAAGCGTTCGTAGATGCTTGTAACTTAATGAAGGAATTAACAGCTAATGAGCACCAAGCAATGTTATTAAAATTTTTTAAAACCAGAACAACTGGCAAGGCACGTCTCGGATTACCTGAGAACATTAATACATTTGATGATTCCATCAAAAATATAACAGAAAGATGTCATGATACAACATCGCCAGAGCAAATCCTGGTCAAGTGGAAATCAATCAAACAGCGTGAAAGCTTGGATTCTTTCTGTGAGCAAATTGAAGCTCTTTCCAACAAATTGAAAAATTTATATATAGAGCAACATATTCCAGAAGCAGTTGCTAAGAATATGGTGAAAAAAGCGGCAGTTGATGCTTTAATTAATGGAGTTTCCAATCAGGAAACTAAACTGATCTTAAAAGCAGGATCATTTGATGACGTAAAAGACGCTATTCAAAAGGTCCAAGAGAATAGTTCTTCTCAGACTCAAACTATTCTATCTTTCTCAACACACTAGCCGCTTCCCATTAGATACTAAGTAAGAGACTCGAGCTTTCTCTCCCGCGCCTTAATTTCACGTTTCGAAGTACTAGAATGTTGGTACTTTATTAAAGAGAGCGAAAGCGGAGAATCTTACACTAGGCGAGTAAAGTTTGAGTTAAGTTTAAGTGGGGGGAAAATGTAATCTAAATTTTAAGTATATATACGTTATGAGGAACCCGGCACCGGAACTCTACGGCAAATAATATCAACAACAACAACATAGCAACAACAACATGGGACATGCACAAACGTGCGCTTGCGAGGAAACGCACGTTGGACGATACATAGAACGATGACACGCACTTATTGATGCAATCGACGACAAGACCAGCGAGCGGTTACCATCCGGAGGACTTTCGCTGACCATGCAGGTTCAGCAAACAAAACCATTTGGAGCGGCCGCGAAGCCTTTAGTCTAAGTTGGAATTCAGAATTGATTTGTATTAAAGTTAATCAGCGAGAATATTTTTTTTTTTATCATTTCATTAGCGATCACAGCATTGCTGGCGCAGTCTTGGAAAGTGTGGAAATAAGTGCGAAGAAAAGTTTCTAAGTGCAAAAACCGACTTAGCAAGTTCAGGGAGAACATCTGGACCAACGGGCAGCCGCTGCTGAGCGGATATCAGCAGTTCGAGTGGTACAGAGCGAGGAAGGATCCACACACATCGAACCTCAACACATCGAAGAACACTTACAACTCCGGAGGATGCTGATAGCACTTCTGTAAGTAAACAATTTTCTAATCAACCCAACAAATCATACAGTGATCACTAACGAAAAAAAGTGAAAACGAAAACAAAAGCTTTAGAAACAAAGAAAGTGAAAGTGAATATTTTTTAAATTAAATTCATCGGAAAATCGGGTCACCACCGAGGGAGACCCTAAGTTAAGTCTGAATTAAGAATAAAGTATCAATCGTAGTCGAACCACTAACTGAACGCGTCGTTCTGATCACGTCCCTCATTAAATACGGGTAACATAGCACCAACTTTCCTTTTAAAAAGCCTTCTTCGAAGGCCCAAAGTTAAAGTGGCGCAGTCGGTAGGAAAGTTTTCCTTGGCGAACGAATATCGCTAAGTCGTAGCTCGGTTCGAAGAACTCGTTTGGATCCTGTGTGAACCTCGTGACCCGCGATCGGAGTGATTTATTCCGGAAGATTTCTATCAGCAAACGCATATTGTCCTTTAGTGAAAAATTCTCCATCTGCTGGAGAAGATACGCGAAGTGATCTGTCCCAGAAAAATCAGCATACGAACATTGCTGAATAGTGAACGGATTCCCAATGCATTGCATTGGCTAGAGAAGTGATCCAAGTACACACCGCTGGAAAGAAGGATCAACCCAAATTATCATCATCGAAAACAATAAGAATCTGAGTGAATCAAATAATGATTAACGAGAGTGATCCAATCATACGAAGTTTGGAAAGAAAGGATTACCAAGTACAGGGGTTGAAAGTCTTTCTCGCTAGACTGTTACCGTCCGCATTAGGATCAAATATCAGCCTACTCTATTTGCCTATTTGCAGCGTTCGGCTAGAGCATCGTCAAATAGTACAACAAACATAAACACGCTTTCGAAGCCATCAAACATAGGTACCATACCAAAGCAATTCCCCAATCCGTCATATATGAGTGCAATGCAAAATTCTGCTTATAATCCTCCCAACAGATCGCAATTTTTCAATACATCGCATCAGATGCAACCTTTTGCAGTGACCTAAAATCTGATACACTCCGATATCAAAATATACCGAGTGTAAGAAGCGTAGGAATAAATCAGTTCAGTTTGAGACGCCAACAAGTGTAGTTCAAGTTTAATTTTTTTTTAAAGCAACATCCGCAAGTCCATGTACTAACTGGCTTAGATCGGCAGAATTTCTGCGGTTGCTTCTTGTGTCTTACTGAAAAAGTGTTTTCGCCCGTGGAACGACGGAACGAGAGGAAATCGTAACCGGAAGAACACATCCTCAACGGATTATTGGAAACTCGAGACTATCCAGCTAGGATATCGAAGACAGCGACCGGAAAGGCCTACAGCTCCCAACCGATCATCTTCCTATCTTCTCGCGACGGTTTATCGCGGAAAGAATCGTAAGTACCGTAATCCGGGGTAACATTGATCAGAATTTTCTATCTTTCTTGAATAATTCTCTTACTAAAGCAAACGTTACATGTTTTATATTTTTAAAACAAGTACTGGCCCTCTGAGTATGTGTTAAGCTACTCAAAAAAGTATTGTAAAACTTTAAAACATGTTTAAATAGGTTTTTAAATCTAATTTTTGATTGAGTTGATTTGGGGTAACATTGATCATGTCAGTGATCAATGTTCACTTGTGTTGAAAATACCCTTACTTACTAAATTCGGGGTCGCTGATTTCGAATATGTTGTCCAAATTCTTACAAATTATGTACTTTTTAAGTTATTTTCGGATTAAAATCCTTTAAACCACGAATAACGCCTAAAGGTAGGCAATGGCTTAAAGAATTGATAGCCGACTTTTAACAAATCGTATATTTTACTGAAAAATAGCATTTTCATAAAAGTTTCGGTTATTAAATCCAAATCTAGGATATCATATTGAAGTAATACAGTGATTTCGAACCTCATATTGTATCTAGTAGTCACGCCAAGTATGAATGTTTGACAATGTATCTCATTGCGTTACGAAACACAGTTATGGAAAAATCGATTTAATTCAATGCTTATGAAATTAAATTTTCGTAAATTGCATGTCATTTCATAGCTTAATCATAGCAGATTACGATTTAACATTCCCTGGCAGAGACTGATTCAATGTAAAATTCTTGTTTGAACATTTCATGAGGTGGGTCAAGCCGATCAATGTTACCCCGCTGATCAATGATACCCCGGATTACGGTAAATCAATTTAAGGCGCAGTCGAATAAACATACCACTGAATACTTGAAACTTAATTGAAAGTGAATTATAAGTGCTAGTGATTGACAAAAGAAAACAAACGCACAGTAAAATCAGTTCATGCTTACAAGAAGAATGGCAGAAGATTTATCTCGTCAAATAGAGCTGCTTACCGCTCAACTTGAAGAGCAGAGGTTGCAGATCGCCTCACTCTCACAAGAGCGCGAAGATAGCGAGAGTGTACCTAATCGTACAGTTGAGCAGCTAGCTGCCCAACTCGAACAGCAAAGACTGCAGATAACCTTGCTGACGCAGGCACAAAATAGATCGGATCAATTGGAAACAGGCTCCTCTAGAATAGCAGTAATGCCAAGTAGAGCACTTTGCTTCGACGCATCCCGCGTCTCCGATTCGATAAAATGATTGATTTTATTTTGATGCCTTATGAAGGCTACAAGAAGGTCTTGTGTGTTGTTAACGACAAACTGGCAACAATGGTAACCACTGTGGAAGGCACAGACACTGTTTAGAATTTCAACGTTCACAGTAGTTACTCGTAGACTCCAACTAACCAATCCACCCCCCCCCCCCTTTCACTCCTTTCAAACATACACCTTTATAAAATATTGCACCACTGACTTGGTTCTCGGCAATGGGTAAAAGGAGAGAGAGTGTAGGAAGAATGAGAGTTGTCGAAGCCACGAGAAACGCAAATGGGGAGCACCGATTTTTGAGCAGAAAAACGAAGGGGAGAAAGAATTGGACTGTGCAGACGAACAGTCACGTTTCCGGGACCGTAGAAGTCCCTGTACGAATCCCAGTTTGACGAACCTCTGTGTTAGAGAGGAGTCCCCCTACTGCAACCAACGAGTGTGTCAGTGATTTAACCCGCAGCAGATCGACAACGAGGCCAAGCCGAAATAGATTCCCGTATTGTTTACAAACCACCCCCCCCCCCCCCCCCCCTTTGGGGGACAGCGAGGCGTGAAGGTCCGGCGAGCCACGTGCTGGTGGCCGACAAGCCCCATTCGATATTGTCGGGCCACACGTGACGGGCGAGTAGTAACGGACGCTATGGAGGTGAGGGTTCCAGTGAGGACCGTGGGCTTGCCCCGCTTGCTGGTACCCAATATCCAATGTGTTACTACCCCGTTCACGAGCGCGTTGGACGTCGGAGTACCAGTTTTGGAGCGACACTACGGAATCGCCGCACAGTAAACCCCAGCCAGTACGTAGTCGATGCCCCAGGATCCACGCATCCTGGTCACAGTGGAAATACTACATGATCTCACAGCGATGTGGCAAGTACACCACGTTCGTCATCAATAGATTCTTTCTCTCAACGCATGCCTACAGTTCGCCTGCATACAAACGGCCGCAACGAAACCTTCTACACCCCCCCCCCCCCCCTTTCCCACACTAAACCCATTTCATTTAGAATAAATAGATTATAAGTAAATGTAACTTCTTCATGTATTTTGTACTACTTCGTGAGAAATGTCTTTGTCCTCCAATGTGTGTCTGCCATTGTTCCGTTCAGTGGGTTGTGAGTCTTCCTGAGCAGATATCCGCCGACCCTGAGAGGGTATACCTCCGAGCTAGCCGCTTCTTACAATTGGCGCCCAACGTGGGGCCCGACCGAAGTGGGAACGGGGGAGGTGGACGGAATGGACATGGACACGATGCGCACCCTGGGAGATCAATTGGAGCTGGTGGACCTGGCGGTGGAGGCCCAACCGCAAGTGCGGGCGCGGCGGCACTCCTGGCCAAGATGTTCAGCGAGCCGCTGAGGGATCCTGTCCCTAGCGGAGTCCAGTTTTTGCCTTGTGACACTGAAGAAGTTAGAAGTGAACGAGAGGGCAAGGGAGCAACGTATAGCCCTGTGATGTGGGCGGACCCTTTAATACCTTTGAACATCACAATTGGGTCAACAAGTTCATCCATCGACAGAATGCCCGCTGTCGGGGTTAGCGTGAGCAACAAGCTAGACATGCAGGAGCCGGTTTTGACACAGCAGGGGATGTTATTAAAAGCAGTTGTGGACACCTTGCTGAGGTCAATGATGCCCATTAAGGGAATGAAGGATATGAGCGCCTTAATATGTC